>NW_015667279.1:523213-524014 GCF_001515625.1 Sinocyclocheilus rhinocerous
CTAGGAAACATATTCTTGCAGTTTTATTGAGTACAGACATTCTCAATATTTTTGTTTTTACATAGAGAGCTTCAGTAACAAAAATGTACATTTTAGAAGTTGGAAAAATTGGCCGGCGAATAGCAACTTTGTACCACAATGGAAAATGTTTAAAGTTTTCTGGTAATTTGATTTTTATTTATTTATTTTTGTTCACTTTTTTTAAAATATAAAAATAATCAAATTCATGTCACTTATGAAGTAATTCATGTTTACACTCCTATAAACTCACATTGACTGATTCCCAAACATTTTATTAGCCAAACCCCTTTGACCTCAAATGTTTACTTGAAGTACACCCTGAGATTTTAAGTTAATATATCAATTATTTAATGGCACATTTGCATGTTTAACTTTAAAAACATTTATTTTTTTATCAGTTTTAAAGTTTTATTAGTATTTACATAGCTATTGTTATTATTACACTCAACAAATTATAAAAATTAATATTACTGTAATTTACACTGTAATTATAATTTTTTTTTCACAATAATTTTTTTATACAGGGTTTCCCAAAAAGAGAATTATTTTTATACATTTCAGATTTTACATTTACATCACATTTGTATAAACCTGTAACATTTATTTGCAAAAACTTTTTAATAAATTTTTTTTTAATTAATTCGTTAATGGTATTAACTCGTAGGCATACCGTGTACCCAGGGATTGAAATTAACCTTTCCACTCACCAGCCAATTTGGCTACTAAATTTTAAAGTTACCGGCCATTCATAACTTCTACTAGCCAAAAAATTGTTTTTTA
>NW_015667279.1:524071-551703 GCF_001515625.1 Sinocyclocheilus rhinocerous
TTAAGTTAATATATCTTAATTTAATGACACATTCAGATATTCACAGTTCCATGATTTTGGTTAACGGTCACATGGCATGTAAAAAAAAAATAAAAAAATAATAATAATAATTTATATATATATATATATATATATAAAAGTTATAAAATATAGGTGTTGTATTTTGATGCTTTTTGGCTCATTTTAATTTTAAATCAGAATATAAATACTTAAATACTTTAAATGGTTAAATACAATTATATTATTATAGACATGCTCAAATAAATAATAATAAACAAAATATTTATAGCAAAAATATCAGAAAATGTATTTGTAAGCAAATTCTGTTTACCTTTATAAAAGATAAAACAAGTGTGGCATAAACTCAGTTACATCTGTACTAATAGTGTAATTTAGTATGTGTCCTTCCTCTGTTGGTTACCCCTTAAGGTTTTTTAGTGTGCCTTTAAAACGTAATATTATTGATTTCTTGAAGAGAGAAAGTAAAGAATAATGATGTATTGCCATATGGTAAAACTGCATTATAGACTGTTAACCAATTAATCCCACTAGTGGCATATAAAGCAGACATCAGTTTTAATTTGACTATTTTTATTGTTCTGCAAACTATTTTTTAAATTATGAATATGAATAAACACTTTAAATGATACAGAAAATGAAATGAACCCTACTGTATGTAAAGGTCACATTTTCATTTTCAATAATTAGATCATAGGAGATTTCACACACACAAAATAAAGATCCACTGCTATGTTCTTCATTTCAGAGTCCAGCATCTCTTCAACATATTTTATTCAATTGTGCTTGTTCTCCTAGGAAATTATATTGCTCTGCAAAAGAAAATTAAGTTTTAAAGCAAACTTTAAAAACATTATATAGGTTTTTAAAATGCTATTTTGTAGTATTTAAACTTTTTACTTGCTATAAAAATTGCCATGTAAGCTGGCATGGTGTTAAAACGCCAACCAACTAACTAACTAACTAACCAACTAACCACGCATTGCCTGGGACCTACAGTCATAACCTTGGCACTGCATGGCATATATTCTGTCTGCGGTCTGGTGAGCAAAAGCTTTTTGCCATGTAGTCCATACCTATTAGCTTTAAGGCCATCTGTATGCTTTTGACAAAATTAGCCATTAGCAAATATTTGCCAATGTCTTTCTTTCTGGTAAAAAACAAAATACTGAAAAAATACTGATTCATCCTGCACTATTCAAACTTTTGCCCAATCACATCCTCTCTAGAAGAAGAACAACAGTGCCCCACTGAAAATATCTGTCTACTGCTATACAGTGACTTGAGGTCATTGAGGCTTTTCCCCAGTCCATTCAGAACTGCATTCCTAAATAGAAATATTCCCCACAAAGCCACCATCTCAAAGGCAAAACACAACAGGCTATGATAGTCCTGCCTCCTTCTGTCTGTCTGTCTGTTAATGTGCTCTGTTTCTATTCATCACAAAGTGCTTTTCAAACACTTTAAACCTTTGCCAACCGTTTTGTCTTTGACCTTGGGATTCTGAACGTGTTTATTTGCGTGCCTCTATTTATCGTGTTTTGCATGCATGTTTTTGTGTGATTGCGTGTGCTTGTATTTTGTGGAGTGTGTGTGTTTGTGTTAGCTGGACAATACCCAGCACAGTCCTGTCATCATGTCTTATCCCGCAGTAACCCCCTGCATGAGCGTGTGATGTAAGGCCGCAGAGTTCCTGGCAGAGTGTGCGCGTCAGGGCCTCTCTGCTGCTGTGAGTCACAGACAAGACGAATGTGGGCTTTACAGGGAAAAGCCCTTGAGGAGTCATGCTAACCAACAAAAACCGAACCATGTTTTGTTTTCTCTCTTGCTTATAGAGCTGCTAGTGTTTGGCCAGTTGTCATAACATACCAGGACATGCACGGCTAGTCTAGCCAGTCACCTGGCACAGGTGATGCAGTCCAGGGAGTGTGCTTGCTTTCTCTTTTACTGAACTGGAATTATGCTCCGCATTGTCCGCAATATTAGCTATTGCTATAATTGACCGGTCTTTGTTTGTTTCTTTCTTACTGACATCTATGTATTTCCAGACAACATAAATTAAAAGCTGGTTAACGTTAGCAAAGGTCCAATCTGGGCATTACAGGGATAGTTCACCCAAAAATGAAAATTCTGTCATTAATTACTCACCTTCATGTTGTTCCAAACCCGTAAGACCTTTGTTCGTCTTCAGAACACAAATTAAAGATATTTTTGGTGAAATCCGAGAGCTTAGACAACAATGTAACTGAAATGTTCCCAGGCCCAGAAACGTAGTAAGGACATCATTAAAATAGTCCATGTGACATGAGTGGTTCTTATGGTCTTACGGGTTTGGAACGACATGAAGGTGAGTAATTAATGACAGAATTTTCCTTTTTGGGTGAACTATCCCTTTAATGAAATGGGTATCCAAAATATGCATCTATCTTAAAATACAGAAATCAGCAAATATTATATTATATTATGCAGTATTATGTTATTGTTCAGTTTATAGCGTATATTATAATTACATTATGTTATTGTTTCAGTTTATAATTTATGTTACGAACTGTGAATCCTGACTTTTTTCAGGATTGTTTGATGAATAGAAAATTCAAAAGAACAGTGTTTCTTGAACTTTCTATTGATCAAAGAATCCTGAAAAAAAAAATCAATATTCACAGCTTCCACAAAATATTAGAATCAGAAATCAGAAATTACGGTAATATGAATTGATAATGTAAGAAGAAAATATTTCTTGAGCACCAGATTGGTGTATTAGAATGCTTTCTGAAGGATCATGTGACACTAAAGACTGATGCAATGGCTAGTAATGATTTAGCTTTGCCATCTCAGGAATAAATTACATTTTAAAATATATTAAAATAGAAAACACTTAATTTAGATTGTAATAATATTTCACAGTATTACTGTTTTTACTGTATTTCTGATCAAATAAATGTAAGCTTAAAAGGTCACCTTGGTGAGCTTTCTTTCATTTTAAAACATTAGAAAATCTTACCAGCCCCAAACATTTGAATGATAGTTTATATATATTTTATTAGCTGGGTTGTTACATGTTGTCATGTACAGCTGCAACTTTTAAACCTTTGAATCAATTTATTTGAAGATCTTATTTCCCCTCTACACTGTATAAAAAACTCTATAAAAGTCTTAGAAGTATTCAGACATTCTCAAAAGATTCTAAGCTATTTTCTGTTCTCTTTTGTTTTCTGACAGCCATGGCCAAGTGTTTCCAACCTTGCTAAGGACTTCATTGACCGTGTCCTCACGGTGGATCCCACTGAGCGTCTGACTGCGGGCCAGGCACTTAAACACCCTTGGATTGTCAGCATGGCTGCTTCCTCCTCCATGAAGAACCTGCAGCGGTCCATTTCCCAGAACCTGCGGAAGAGAGCGTCATCACGCTGCCAGAGCACCAAATCAGCACAGTCCACTCGCTCCAGCCGCTCCACGAAGTCCAGCAAAGCGCGACGCGTTCGCGAGAAGGAGCTGCGAGAACTCAATCGCCGTTACCAGCAGCAGTGTAACGGCTGAGAGCAACAACCATGACTATGTGACAAACAGGACCTTACGAAAAACATCAGAAAGAGCAGAACAACATTGTGCCTCAATTTAGATGTCAACTTCCTGCTCCATCACCACAGAGCCAATTAGCAGAAAACCTCCTTCTAAACTTCATTCATTTTCTATTTTTCTGCTGTTTCTCTCTCGTTCTTTACCTTTTATGTGAGTGTTTTATTTATTTATTGTTGATGTATTTTCATGTGTATGTTGTCTTTGGAATTTATCTCATTCAGCCTTTTACCTGATTGTATCTGTTGAACAGAATTTTACAAAAGTTGCTGGAAGGACTAAGAATACACCTTCCTGATTTTTGCTGTGAATTATTTGTTACGGTACCCACCCAGAAGATTGCTCTTCTGATGGGGGAAATGTGCTGTTTATTCATTATTAGCAACAAATCACATGACCTTGTGATAGTTTATTGTGCCTTAATATCACTTTGAACATGATGGAAAGGTAAGAATCAAATAGTTGGTAATTGCTTTTTGAAGTAACCACGTATATATCACATTTGTAATGATACACACATTGTGTAATCTCTTAATATTGCGGCTGGTTAGTTATGAGCCTTAAAGGGGTAGTTCACACAAATATGAAAATTCTGTCTTCGTTTATTCATGAAAGAAGCAGAAAAGATATTTTGAAGAACTGTTTTTTTTTTGTCCGTACAATGAGTCCAAGTCAGTGGGGTCTAAAACTACAATAGACCTCCGACTTTAATTGTATGGCCAAAAAAAACAAAAACAGATTTTCATAACTTTCTGTCATATTATGCAGAAATTAAGAAGTCATACAGGTTTAGAAATGACATGAGGAATAAAAAAGGTAATTGCAACTCTTTATCTCACAATTCTAATTATATCTCCCAATTTGGCCTTGTTTTATAAACTCTGAATTGTGAGACATACATACAGAATTGCAAGATATAAGAAAAAATCCGAATTGTGAGATAAAAAGTTGCAAATTCAGACTTTTTTTGTCAGAAATGTGAGTTTATATCTTTATATTAAAATGTTTGAATTGAGATATGAACTATCAATTACCTTTTTTTTTCATTCTGTGCCAGAAACAGGCTTGCATATGAGGGCGATAAAACAATGACAGAATTCAAATTTTTGGGTGATCAATACCTTTAAGTTGGTCTAAAAATATTAAAGAGCTCTACATTGCCAAATATGTGACCCTGGACCACAAAACCAGTCATAAGTGTAGAGATTTGTACATCATCTGAAAGCTGAATAAATAAGCTTTCCATTGATGGTTATGGTTTGTTAGGATAGAACAATATTTGGCAGAGATACAACTATTTGAAAATCTGGAATCTGAGGGTGCAAAAAAATCTAAATATTGAGAAAATCGCCTTTAAAATTGTCCAAATGAAGTTCTTAGCCATGTTACACAAAGATACAAGTAAATACAAACTGCAGTTTTGAAATTTTGATTTCATTTATTAAGGGAAAAAAGCTGTCCAAACCTACCTGGCCGGCACTGTATGTGTTTATCCTGAATGGGAAACAACTGTCCCTTCTAGCCTTTTCTGCAATCCTACTAATATGGACCCTAATGTTAATATCAGTTGTTAAAACCTGTTGGAAAAATACACAGAAAAATGTCTTTAAGTCTTTAGATTTGGTCAGTGAACAAACCTGCCGTGATTCTTGACTTGTTCTCTTGGATCTGTCTGTACATGTGTTGTAGTAATTAATCATACTAACTGATATTGATTGCTCTCTCAGTATGAGTGGCCAGTATCGGGAAGTCCTGAATCAGAATCGGTTACTTTCTCTGTCACCAGCTGTTGTGCCTTGAGCAAGGCACTGAACCACCATGAAGGTCTTTTGGCAGCCTTTTCACTCTCACCCCCCTCTGTCAGAAACTAGTAGAGATGTGCCAAAGAAATTCCTGTGTGCCTGTATTAACAAGGAACATTTGGTGAGATCTGAAATATGATTCCCCATGAAAATAATTACTGTTAAAACTGTGATGATATGAGGACTTCTCAAAATATGTTCTTAAATCAGTTTTTTGTTTTTATAAAATCTTATATCAAATAATTAAGGAGAAAATGAATTTGTGTATTTGAGTTGTGTCCCGTTTCACAGCAAGTGCCTTGAATTTGTTTTACAAGCAATATTACGAAAAAATTGCAACATCACATTGGTAACAGTATTTGAGTACAGAAATATTCTTGTTTTTGGTTTCTTACACATTCTCTTACTTTTAAGCTTGTGTAACTTAGAAAAACATTTATTTATTGGTTAAATGCAACGATTTTTGAGGGTTCATATGTGAGTGTTAAGGCTGTCATACATGTTCATTTTAATTCAGTAGTATCCACTAAAATATTTTATTAAAAATCAAAAAAGACTTTGGGAAAACCACTGTTTGTATATGCCTTTATACCCCAAATATTTTTCTCTCTCAAGAAAAAAGCTATTTTATATGTGCTTGTTAAAATGTATCTGATCTTCTAGCACGTCAAATTGAGACTAGTAAAGAAAATGCTCTTAAAAGTGCAAAAATATTTTTTTTGATTTAGTGTATCACCAACATTCATGTAAGGAATGTGTGTTTGTAGCTGCAGTTGAAATAAAACTGCAACTGTTGTCCATTTGTTGAATTCAATCCAACACTGTCTCTTGAAAGTAAGTGTTTTGTTCCTTGTCAATTTTAATAAAGAACAATTATAGAATTCTTTCCAAATAGTGAAATCATTAATATTTGATCTAAAAACAAATGTCACGACATGGTCTCACTTTAATGAATATGTCTGTACCTATTTGTTCAGCTCTTTAGGAAAATCTCTCCTAAATGAAGACTGCTATACTATTTTAACATAAACTATATGATTTCCAATACATAATATAAAACTATGATACATTTTCCTTTACGGATGGGACACAATTTAGTCATGTTAGTCACTGTTATCTTTATGAAACAAGATGTTTTCACATTGTGTAAATGGTTCAACTGTTGTGTGGGATTTGTTGTAAAAGAAGACACAAAATAGAGATTCGGTGGTGAATTTATTAGTCATGACGTCAATTTGTAGGCCAACTGGTTTCTGATTTATAAGTAAAATAAGGTCTGGTTAAAAGAATAGTCAATCCAAAAATTGTTGGATCATTTGCTCACACTCATGTCATTCCAAATCAGTATGACTTTCTTCTGCAGAAGACAAGAAATATACGTTGAAGAACGGTGGGAAGTTGGGAACCAATTTACATTATGTTGAAAAAAAAAAAGAAACATTTCCTAAAATAGCTTCTTTTATGTTCCAGAGAAGTAAGTTATGAAAATTTTGAGTAAATGCTTAATAATGACAGAATTCTTATTTTTGGGTGAAGTATCCCAACATTACTTGAATAAAAAAAAAACCCGTTTAAGCTAAACTAGTCTATTTTATTTTAAAATGTAAGTTGCTACGCAACAGCAACAGCTGGAGAAAATACAACGAAAAGTCAACTTTGTGATGAAAAGATAAAAACAATAGAACCATCACAGAAAATTCTAATGGTTTCCACTACAAACACCATTACAAACCATCAACTTTTAATTATTAAAACCATTAAACCATTAAAAATGGTTTACTGTTGTGTGCTTTGGGACATATTCCATTAGGATTTATTGGTTTTAACAAGCCACCAACAGAAGGTGACCAATTACCAGTAGAGACCCACAGGGTCCATTGCAGTTACCATTAAAACCAATACAAGTCCCGTTATAACCATTACAAATTTTGTGATGGTGTCTATTGTTTTTTTCAGCAGAGAAATACTTGACTGGAGAAAGACTGGACTGGAACTGACTTTTATTTTGCAAAATAAATCCTGGCGCCATGTATTCCTGTGACTGGCTTCACGTTTAATCTCAGCGCCAGAAAGGTATGTAAATTTATCAGAAGCTTTATTTATAATTGCATAGTAATTATTTTTATGTATAGTCTAATCTGTATTTGACAGTATTGTTTTGTTTCATATTATGCTATTTTTTATTTTAATTTGTTGGTGGCATGTCTAATGCAGTCTATTGCAAAGGGACTTTGGTCTATTGTCAGTCTTGCAGAATCTGAATCAGCGGACAAAGCAAATCAGTTGTCACTAAACATAAAATGAAGCACCATTTCTTTACTTAATTAAGGCAATGTATGTTGAATGCCACCCTCTCCTACTGAGTATTTAGTTTTTATGTACTTTCCCTCAGGTTCAGAAACAAATATGCAGCCTGCTTCACACCTACTTCAGTATGATACTTCATTCGACGTTGTCTAGCTGGTTTATGGGACAACATATATAAACAGTTATGGAGTCTCAGACAGGCAAAGGCAGCTCGTCAAATAGAGGCAGTTCCAGAAGACTCTCAGTGACAAAGAAAAAGAGCCAGAAGGTCAGTGCAATCAAAGAGAGAACAAGCAGTGGAGGTGGGGTTGCTTCCATAACTTCATTTTTCAGGAATACACCACCGTGTAAACTGGCATGTCCTCTGTGTGGCAAACTTGTGCCTCGTTACAAGATTAATGAACATATAGACTCTCAATGTCAGAAGTTTCTTGGAGAGGATCATGAAGATGCACTGGCTGTCAGTGACTACAAGCAGGAGAAAATAACCAAAACACCCTCTAATGGTGCATCTCGAAATGATGGGAAAGAGAAAAGCCCAGGAGAGAAAGATGCTGATACAAGTCCGTATTTTAAAAAGAACTGTGTGATGAGGCAAGAGTCATCTGAAACAAATTTACAAGCTAAACCGGTTAAAACAGTTGGTCTTGGAAGTTTGTCCTCTAAACTGTTTAGAAGAGCACTTAGACTTTCAGGTGAATCTGAGATGGATCATGCTCATGTCTCTGGAAAAGAAGACACCCATGATGCAGAACTGAGCAGCTCACAGAAGGAAAATTGCATGAAGAGTTTGATTTTTGAATCTAAAGCCGGTAGCATGGATACAGATAATACATTCCCAACAGAGCCAGCAGCTTCAAACCAACCTCAAGTGAAAAACATGGAGAAATCTGTGGCAGTTCTGGCAGAATCAAGCAGCAGCGCTGACATTCAGTCAGTGAAATCTTCATCCTCATCCAGGGTACTAAAGCGAAAATCAGAGGAGTTGCCTAAAAATGACACAAACACTACAGAAACCTCCGTCATACATAAGAAAAGTAGATATTTTCAAAGTAAAACTGAAAACAGACATGAAACGAATGGCAAGTCAGATCAAACTGAGGCCTCGTCTGATATTGTTCCATTATCAGAGAGTCAAATCAAAAGCAAGACCACGAACAAGGACATTGAGAGGAAGCCCGATACCACACCAGCCAATGAGTCCAAAGTGCGTGGCGTAGAGGAAGTCAGCGAGGGATCAGAGCATCAGCACAACAGGCTGCCGTATTACCTGCAGAACTTTCGGACTGTCCTTGAGGCAGTGTTGGAGAATGAGGATGATAGGATGCTCTTCAATGAGGAAGACTTCTCAACCATTCACACTTTTCAGCAGCTCTCAGGTAGAGGAACTACTTTAAAGTCACTTTGAAGTCTCAGTTCTGCTCTTATTATTTATAATGTTACAAAGGATATCTATTTAAAAAAAAAAAAGCTTTCATTCATCAAAGAATCCTGAAAAAAGTGTATCATGATTTCCATAAAAAGTTCACCCAAAAATGAAAATTCTGTCATCATTTACTCACCCTCATGTCGTTCCAAACCTGTATAAGTTTCTTTCTTATGCACAACAGATAAAAGATTTCTTATAACACAAAAGAAGATATTTTGAAGAATTTGGAAGAACCAAACAGTTGTTGGTCCCCATTGACTTCCATAGTAGAGAAAGAAATACTATGGAAGTCAATGGGGGCCATCAACTCTTTGATTACCAGTATTCTTCAAAATATCTTCTTTTATTTTCAACATAAGAAAGAAACTTATACAGGTTTGGAACAACGTGAGGGTGAGTAAATAATAACAAAAGGTTAATTTTTGGGTGAACTATCCCTTTAAGCAGCACAACAGTTTTTATTTCTCATAATTATGTTACTTAAGCATCAAATCAGTATATCAGAATAATTTATGAAGGTCATGTGATGTGTGTAATAGCTGCTTAAAATTCAGCTTTGCCCTACTTTTGAGCAGTAGTGTATGTTTGTACTAATGCAGACCTGTCTTTCCCTTTCCTGTAGTACCTGGTCAGATGCTTTATGTCCGTCTGTTTCAAAGGAAGCTAAAATGGCTTCAGGTCAGTAAGTTGGAATACACAGAGATCAGCTCAGACCTCAAACCTGTCATTCAAGAACTGGTTGCATGTGGCTTCTTACAAACAGGTTAGTGATGAGGTTTGTCAACCAAAATGTCAGCAGTTTAGAAACCATAAGCTGTAGTTAAGGATCAGGCAACATATTTACCTACAGCTCATGACTTCTTCCCTGTGACAGAATCTGAGCTTCATGACATCCAAGAAGTTTTGGATCTGCTGCCTGCACCAGAGCTCAGAAACCTGGCCAAAACCTTTCACCTTGGCCGTGGAGGGAATGGTACTCAGAAACAGCAGTTGGTGGAGGGGCTACTCCAGCTGGGGAAACAGCGATCGCTCTTTGTCGGTCAAAACAACACGGCTGCAGTCATTCTCAAGAGGTGAGATGTACAGTACAGTACAGTACATGATCAGTATATATACTGTATACTCCAGGAGAGTGATGTTGGCCAGAGATTTGCGCTTTGTTCTAGAGGAACAACAGAAGCTTTTAACGCCATAGATGTAAAATTGAACTAGGTGACACTGACATATACAGTACCATTTAAATGTTAGAGGTCAATAAGATGTTTTTTTTGTAAGAAATTGATACTTTTATCCAGCAAGGATGCAAATTGATCAAAAGTGACAGTAAAGATTTAAAATGATAAAAGATTTCGATTTCAAATGAACTTTTTTTTTCTTTTGAACTTTGTGTTCATCAAATAATGCTGAAAACGTGATCACGATTTCCAAAAAAAATATTAAGCAACAACTGTTTTCAGTATTGATAATAATAAGAAACGTTTCTTGAACACCAAAACAGACTATTAGAATGATTTCTGAAGGATCATGTGACCCTGAAGATTGGAGTAATAGCTGCTGAAAATTCAACTTTGCCACCATGGGAATAAATTACATTTTTAAATATATATTTAAATTGAAAAATTATTTTACGGTGTATTCACACCAGGAAAGTCCGGTAGTTCACTTGCTTTGGTCCGGACCAAATACAATGTTGATTTTTTTTGTTTGGTGTGGTTCGCTTTCACACTGCCCTTTTTGCAAGTGAACCAGAAACTGTAAACAAAACCACATGTGTGCTTAAGGTCATCCATTCATTGGTTCATCCATTCAACCATACCAGAGTTCGTTTGGAAGCGGACCGAGACCACCTCTTCAGCTGGGTCTCGGTACGGTTGTTTGGTGCGCACCCGAGTGCGATTGCTGTATTCACACCTGCCCAAAAGATCCGCACCAAAGGGGGAAATGAACTTGAGTTCGGTTCAATTGAACCAAACAAGAGAGGTGTGAATACACCCTTAAATTTTAAGAATATTTGACAATATCACTGTGTTTTTGATCAAATAAATGCAGCCATAAGAGATATTTAAAAAGTTCTGTTATGAGTAATGTAAGTGAATTACACACACAAGCTTGTCTTTTTTTTCAGGGCCAAGCAGGCTGCAGGTTCCTGTGTGCGTCTGTGTCGCAGGTCACGTGCCGTGTTCTCCCGCGTCCTGCTCCTGTTCTCCCTCACAGACACTTTGGAGGAGGAGGAGATGGCCGCTGGAGGTCAGGGGCAGCTCTACACCATTCTGCTTGTCAATTCTGGCCGCCTAGCTTTCCCAGAGTACACAGTAAATCGCTCAACCAGACTGTTTGAGGACCGGGATGACCTCATCAGGTCAGTTTTATATTTATTGTATAATCATACTTTGCTCAAGTGACAAAAGGTGTATAGATAAACAAAAACATCTTAAAAAAAACATTTCACATTCAGATCACATTACACTTCAAAAATAGAAGAAAAGAAAATTAAATAGTATTTTGTAAAAAGATGATCCTATTTGTCTATTTTAGGACTATTATGATTGTTTGCATTGTGATATTATTTTCATGACAATTATGTACTGTAATTTAAAAATAAACAAATTCTGTAATACAGATATTTATTTAAAAACTAAACAAGGAAAATTCTACGAAGTAGAACTAATACTACCATGATATGTAAATATCTTAATAATAAACTAAATTAAAAGTAATTTTACATAAACATAATAACGAGATTTTAAAGTGTATATTTCTATTTCTTTATTTAGATTTTGGACTGAAATACGATCTGTATATGTTCTTGACAGGTTTTGTAAGATTTGCCCCTGAAACATACATTTGAAGTTGGCAATATTTGTTATTATGTTCTAGATACATTATTGTCTCTTTTATTATTCTAAAACGTTAGATTCTGTACATATTCTTCTGTACAGGTATGAAACAGCGATGCGTGCGCTGCAGGAAGTGATTGCTGCAATGCAGACAGGCAGCTGGGAGGACGCCCATGTCCTCTATGCTACAGCAAAGGCCACCTGGCAGGAGATGAAAGACTCCTGTGACCTAAGGTTTGAAAAAGAAAATGTATCTTTCATTTAATTTGCTTGCTGTTGTAAGATGGATTGAGTCTTAATATGTGTGCAGTCATCAAGAACAACTGCCTGTTTTTCTGCGGTGTTTCACTGTGGGCTGGACCTACACTCGGATACTGTCTCGAGGAGTTGAGATTTTACAAAGACTTCGCCGCTATGAGGTGGGTGAATACACCAACCATGGAAAAATGCAGAATTAAAGATGCCATCGTAAACACTTTATCCTATATACTGAGTTTGTTCAATTACTTATCTTTTCATTTCGGCAATGTAGGACGCTGTGGAGGAGCTCAGGAATCTTCTGTCCCAGTCAGTGTATTGTGTGGACAGTAGGGGGCGCTGGTGGGACAGACTTGCTCTCAATCTCCAGCAACATCTTAAAAAGCATGAGCAGGTACTGATTGATCAAGTTGATTAAATGTTACTTTTGTGTGGGATACACAAGCATTCTTCCAAAGGATTGATTGTTTCACTGTGGGCTGGACCTACACTCGGATACTGTCTCGAGGAGTTGAGATTTTACAAAGACTTCGCCGCTATGAGGTGGGTGAATACACCAACCATGGAAAAATGCAGAATTAAAGATGCCATCGTAAACACTTTATCCTATATACTGAGTTTGTTCAATTACTTATCTTTTCATTTCGGCAATGTAGGACGCTGTGGAGGAGCTCAGGAATCTTCTGTCCCAGTCAGTGTATTGTGTGGACAGTAGGGGGCGCTGGTGGGACAGACTTGCTCTCAATCTCCAGCAACATCTTAAAAAGCATGAGCAGGTACTGATTGATCAAGTTGATTAAATGTTACTTTTGTGTGGGATACACAAGCATTCTTCCAAAGGATTGATTGATTTTGACACCTTTTGTATCAAGGCCATTTGTGCTATCCGGGATGGACTGAATGACCCTCTGGTCCGAACAGGCCACAAATTGTCACTTCACCAGCGAGCTTCCCGAATGAAGGAATCTGCTAGCTTGAAGAAGTACCGTCTGCTGCTCCGAGATCTGCCCACTGTGCACGTACAGGATGTCACTCATGTGAGTGCTCAGTTCCACATGGGGAACATTGTATTACAGTGTTATTCTATGCATATTATTTTGTAGTCGCTAAATACTAAATTAATGTATTGGAAAATGTGGATGAATTTTTGTAAAGATGTACAGCAGTGTTATTTTAGTATTATATAAATAGTATAGTTGTAGTATTTAATAATTTTGAATTTGTATTTATTTTTATATTTTCTGTTTTCATTTTAAGGTTAGTTTTAATAATGTGATTTTTACATTATTGTTTTTAATTTTTTATAATTGTATTTCTTTATTTATTTTTTATACAACTTCAACTTAAACATGTTAAGTTTTAATTTGTAATTAAGTTTTTCAAGTTTAAGATTTTCATCTGATTTAAAAAAAATTTTTTATTGCATTTAAATTTTTAATAGTTTTAGTTAACAATAACAACACAGTTAACAAGATTTTAACAGGAGTGTTTTAACAGGTGACGCTTCGAGGCCAGCTCTTTCCTCATGAGGGTGGTATGGGGAAATCAGTGTTCCTCAGAGCGGCCAATGAGGATGAAGGCTCCACAGAGGGACGAGGGACTATGGTCATGTGTTCTGTTGAGGAACTGGCTCTGGAACACTACAGAACACTTGGTTTTGATCAAGGTCTGGCATCACATTGTTTGTGCACCATTATATGAAGGAATCGTTTTTGAGGAAATTGAGGAATCGTTCACTCAATGAATCAAACCTTATAATGACAATGTTTTTTTCTGTGGAACACAAAAGAAGAAATTTTGAAGAATGTAGCTCATTTCAAGATAAAAAGCTTGACATATTCCCTACTAGCCTAGCTCTCCTTAGTGCATTCATAAGAGATGTACAGATATCTGAATCGTTCAGACTGGTTTGTGAACCAAATCAATTGATTCATTGAAAAGATCTGAATCATGCGAACGATTTTTTTCACAAATCTGACATTGCTACTTAAGTCATGTACAGATTTTCGGTGAAAACTATTTAAATTTCGGTCTATTTCTCTGTTCCAAAGCTATTTTATAACTTCAGAAAACTTATACAGCAGATGGATCCTGTAGATCACTTTTATGGTGTATTTATTCCTGAAAAGCTTGAAAGCTCCAGTCCTCATTCATTGTGATTGCATGGAAATAAACAACTAGTACATCATTCAATATTCACTATTTTGTGTTCCATAAAATAAATAGTTTCAAAATCATTTTCTACATTTCTTCATAACATCATACACAAGCACATCCATTCTGCTGTGCCTTAATGCTTTCAATTTATGTTTCTGAAATCCTCTTTTAAGGTATTCATGGAGAAGGCTCTACATTTTCCACCCTTTTTGGACTCCTCATGTGGGACATCATCTTTATCGACGGGGTTCCTGATGTCTTCCGAAACCCCTACCAGGTACACAATAATTAAGAAATAAATGCTGTGCGCTTCACACGTTTAGGGTTGCACTTTATTGTCAGGGCATACCACCCCAACAGATCAGTGATCAATGACTGCATGCCCTTTCCCAGACTTGTCCTCTGGATTTGCACACTGATTGTTTCTACGGTAACCGCCGGGAAACCATCGAGGCGCGTGCTGAGATGTTGCGCGAGGCGTCTGCCGAGACGCTTCAGGAGCTGCTCGCTGATGTGTGGAATGCACAGGAGGGGAGAGTGTGTGTGCTGATAAACTGGGAGCGCTTCTCCTCTCTTCAGCAGGCACAGGTAATCACAGAGACTATATATGAAAGTCTGTTCACGTGGCGGCAATCTTGGTAATAGCTTTCCGGCAGCTCTAGTCTACTTGAATGGCGTAACTATTTGCAAAGATTACTTTGCAGTAACATATTTTAAAATAGCAGTTAAATCGGACAACTATAGTATCGTAAATCAGAAATGTTGTTTCTTCAGCTCAATTTACACAAAGAAATCTTTTAAAGCTGGTCCAGCTAATGTGCATCTGTGTTTTAGAGTAAAAAAACAGACAATGCATCTATTTAAAAGGCAACTGGCTTTTTTCTTAGTGCCACCACTTTGAGGATTGTGATTTATTTTATTCATCTTTTTCTATTAGTACTCCTCCTCAAAGTATCTTTAACATCATTAGTTAAATTAGATTACCAATTTTTTTTTTTTCTAGGACAAGCAGTCTTATTTCGGCATATTAGTACTTAAAGGGGTCATATGATGCTGCTAAAAATAACATTATTTTGTGTATTTGGTGTAATGAAATGTGTTTATGCGGTTTAAAGTTAAAAAAAACACATTATTTTCCACATACTGTACATTATTGTTTCTCCTCTATGCCCCGCCTTTCTGAAACCCGTCGATTTTTACAAAGCTCATCGGTCTGAAAAGCGAGGTGTGCTCTGATTGGCCAGCTATCCAGTGCGTTGTGATTGGCCGAATACCTCAAGCATGTGACGGAAATGTTACGCCCCTCCCTTACTGTGATGCCCTGTCAGGCCGGAGCGACGAGACAAAAACATTAAAATCCATTATAAACGATGCATTTGTTGCATCCAGTGGGAACATAATTACGGATTATAATGACTTATACTGTCTTTTTACGCGTTGCGTTGCATAGGGCCGGTGTCCTGAGGGGTGTAGGGCTGAATAAGGTCTGAGAGGTAAGTTGGAGCGAGGTTATGGGGAGTTTTATATGTGAGAAAAATAATTTTAAATTCAATGCGAAATTTGATGGGAAACCAATGAAGCTGTTTAAGAGATGGAGTAATGTGTTGTATAGTTGGAGTCCGGGTTATGATACGAGCGGCTGAATTCTGAATCAACTGGAGTTTATGGAGAAGCTTGTGTGATAAACCAAATAAAAGAGAATTACAGTAGTCGATGCGAGAGGTGACAAGTGAGTGAACTAGAATGGCAGTACTGTGTGGAGTGAGAGATGAACGAAGGCGAGCAATATTACGGAGATGAAAGTAACAAGACCGGGTTATACTATTAATGTGAGCTTCAAATGAAAGAGTGCTGTCAAAGATGACCCCCAAGTTCTTAACCTGGCGAGAAGGAGAAACGGAGGAACCATCAATGGATAAAGAAAAACTACAGGACCTAGAGAGAACAGAGTTAGTGGCTACAAGGAGTACTTCAGTCTTATTGCCATTAAGTTTAAGAAAATTGGCGGAGAACCAGGTTTTTATTTCGTGAAGACAGTTAATAAGGCAGATAGGTGGAAGAATGGAATCAGGCTTAGTAGATACATAAAGTTGTGTATCATCAGCGTAACTGAAATTTAATACCAAATTTAGAAAAAATATTACCAAGTGGGAGAAGATAGATTAGAAACAACAGAGAACCTAGGACAGAACCTTGGGGGACGCCACAGCTAGCAGAAAAGGGATGGGAATGAAAACTTTTTAATTGTACGAACTGTGTAAGAATTGGGGTTATAGAAGCTATTTTAAAAGATGATGGAACAGTGCCAGAGCTAAGAGAAGTATGAACAATACGAGTTATAAGAGGAGAAAGAGAAGGAAGACAGGCTTTTACCAGGTGAGTTGGTATGGGATCAAATAAGCATGTAGAAGAATTAGATTTATGAATAAGATTAGAAATTTCTAATTCAGATGGCAAGGTAAAAGAAGAGAAAAGAATAAGAGGGGAATCGGCTGAAACACTGTAAACTGAATTAGAGTATGGGTTAGCCGGAGAGACCAACTGTTGGTGGATAGCAGTTATTTTGTTACTAAAAAAAGACATAAATTCATTACATTGAGCAGTGCAGTACAGGTGTGCCGGAAGGCTGTCAGGAGGTTTCAGTATACGATTTACAGTGGAGAACATAACACCTGAACAGCAAACAAGGTCCAGAGTGTGGCCTTTAGAATGGGTTGGAAAGTCCACATATAGCTGGAGACCAAAACTGTCCAGGCAAGAAATGAAATCCCTAGTGAGCGAGTTACTAGTAATGTCCACATGAATATTAAAATCACCCAGTAGAATAATATTAGGTGATAAGGTACACAGTGAGGTTAAAAATGCACAAAATTCCTCTAAAAATGTATTACAGTATTTGGGTGGTCGATAGACAACAGCTAGAACTGTAGGTGTTGGACCGCTGATGGATAAAGCAACTGATTCAAAAGAAGCGTACGTTGATACAGTCAACGGAGATGCTTTATAAATCGATTTGTGAAGTATCGCGAGACCTCCGCCACGTCTGGAGATACGAGGTTGCGAAATGTAAACAAACCCCGGGGGACACGCATGATTCAACTCTAAAAAGTCATTCTCTTGCTGCCAGGTCTCAACCAAACAGAAGAAATCAAACTTACGATCATCCACAATGTCACTGATGAAGAGACCCTTGTTAGAGAGTGAACGTTTATTAAAAAGTCCAACTTTGAGCTCATTCCCACCCAGTGAAGAGCTAGCCGATCTGGCTAAGCTAGCCAGGACGCTCTGGTCAACAGTCCGCCGAGTATTCCTTGCTGCTCGGGGAGCTGAAGTCCAGAATGACCGTATAACCTTCGAGTCATCATACCTGAAGACCCGTCGAGACCCACGATGGATATATTTCGGGCGGGGACGATGAACAATGTAGCACTGCAGCTGGTAGAACAATGTAGCACCGCAGCTGGTAGAGCTCGGTCACTGTATATAGAAACAGTGAGGTCACCGAGTGGAACAGTGACAACAGAACAATCCAAGCGATGATGAAAAAATGTTAAGTCCACATTGTGTCAGTCAAAACGAAGTTCAACAAAGGTAGAAAACACCAGAGAGCAGCGGCAGCCAATTGCGCCAGCGTTCACTCAACCAGCCAACATCAGGTTCCAAACCGTATCCCAACTCCACGATTTCTAGTCGTGTCCTCTTTTGGAAGACCAAACAAAGTAGTTTCGCTTTCACAACGAAACACAGCGTCACACACGGCGGGCTAGAGTGAGCGGCAGCCGGTGGGCTTGAGAACGGCACGGCTGGCGGATTCGACGAAGGAGCGGGCTGGACTCCGCTTCGTCCACGGTGAAAGCCGGTACGGCGATCGACAGTGCGAAGTTGATGTATTTCCTCAGCGACCAGCACGGATCAGCTCCAGGCATGACAAAGTGGATATCGTCCTCTTTTGGAAGGCCAAATAAAGTAGTTTCGCTTTCACAACGAAACACACAGCGCCTTCACGACATGGCGGCGGCAACAATACTACAGCGAGAATAAAAGTTACGCCGCCTTTCTTTGCGTGAACATTTGGGCGGCGTTATGCAAATCTTCCCACATCGTGACGTAGACATGTGGGGGCGTGTTAGAACGAGCCGTTTTAGGTAGGCGTGGTTGACTCTTAACTTTTATAAAGAATATCTCTTTGGATTTGAGACTTTAGTCTTTGCAACTTTACAGATCTTCTTTATGCACCAAGAGCTTGTAACACTTCAAAGAGAAAGGGAAAATTTTAATCGCATCATATGATTTGACACAGATTTAACATTATTAGTCATTATTACAAATGGTATTTGTATTATTAGAAATACATAATTGACTATACTGTGTATGCCAGATTATGTTCACAACCATACACAAGCACAGTGTAATTGCCGTTTTCTTCGTCTGGTTTTAGAGTCTAGTGGCATGTTTGGGTGGCCATTTCCTGAGTGGTGTGGTCCTCAGAATGGCAACGGACTATAGGCATTGCAGAGGAGGACTTCCAGATCTTGTAGTCTGGAGCACGTCCAACAAGAAGTACAAGGTGAGTCAGAGATGTAGCTTGTTGGTTAGGAATGTATTCAACTTTTGACTATGTGACTTATTTTACTGCTTTAATAAGATTAGAATGTTAAGAAACAATGGAAATACTGGATCTATAAAGTAGGGGCCTTTAAATCGTTGCTCAGTTGAGTTGTGTTCTTCTAGCTGGTGGAAGTGAAGGGTCCTAATGACCGTCTGTCCCAGAAGCAACAGATCTGGCTGGATGAGCTGCATAAGCTTGGGGCTGATGTAGAAGTTTGTCATGTCACTGCCATTGGAGCACGAGGGGCTCAACGGGAGTGAGGCTGCTGTCACACTGAGAATGAAGACTCATGCATGCATGCATGGCTCACCAAGCAGACAGAGTTAGAAATGTTTGAAAAACACAGGATGGATTTAATGATGGTATTAAAACCTCTGCTTGGCACTAATCTGGTGATGTAAGAGAAGAGTATTAATATGCACTGTAAGGGAGTTTAAAAGGATTTATTCTCTTAATCTGAATCAAAACTGTTAAATTACCTCATGACATTGACTGTTTTATTATTGTGCTCATTGTAAAGTGGCAATATATTTTAATGACTGATTAAATTTTTTTTAACATTTCTGGAGTAAATAATTTATAGATATTAAATAAAAACATCAAAGTTGTAAAAGTTTTTGTCTGTTTAAATAATGATACAAATGCTTAAATATTTATAGCAAACATTAACAAATAATCTTGCATCTTGCAATAAGGGATTCCATTATGTCTATTATGTCTACAATGTCTATTATTGTGGTAAAAAAAACTTAGAAATACTGCATAACCACATTTCAAGACTAAAAAACCTTTTCATTGCATGTCACGCATATCTTTCATGTTTGACACCCAGAACAAAACTAATAAATCGTGCTTTTCAGTTTAACCTTTATAGATTCTGAAGTTTGCACATCATGCTACTGTAAAGTACATGAAACAGATAAGTGCAGATAAAAGAACATCATCAAATTTTCTTAATGTCCATTGCAGGCCTGAGAATCTGAGTTATTAGAACACTTTATCTGTTTTAAGGCCCATTAACTCCAAGAACGATTACTATAGATACCTGTAACAATAATTATATGAATGTCTGTGTTTATTGTATTCTTATACATTTCAAAGGAATTGCAGTAATAATATGGAAACATTCCAAATTGGTCCATAAAATCAAAAAGTATTTATGTATACGTGTAAAAATGTAGCTGGATGTGTACATTGCTTCAGCTGCTACCTCTGATGAGTGTGTGAATACTTGAGTGTGAGTATAAATAATAAATGGATGGTTATGAATAAGATTTTGAAAATATTACAGGGTCTTGACAACAAATGTACAACTTAATATACAGACTATTGTTTTACTGCCAGCAAAGCCAGGCTGGATTATCGCAATAATAATAGAAGCGTAAAGGTATAAACGTTTTCTATTGGCTGAGCGCTTATCCCTCCCGCGTCGAGACGTGACGCAGCGCTTGATAATTGGCTACTGCTTGTTGTGTTTAATACCAGTTTCTCACGTTACAGTCTTACAATTTACGCCATCAGTATAGTTCTAATATGTACTAAAGCCAAGATACAAAATATTTTAGACGACATATTCCGGGAATTAATAATTTCCTGCACCATCATTGTACATTCTGCACATTGTAAGTATAATGTGGGGTTGTTGGTTATGTGTGGGAACTCATGGTCATGCTTTGCTCAGCTAGCTGTTAGCTTTTAGCAGGAAGGTGGCGAGACCACATGTTTGTCTGTGCTAGAGAAAACATTTTTTTACTTTGAAGCTTTTTTTTTTTTAGATGAAGGGGATCGTAAATAACGAGATATTCTGGCAAACTGCTTTGCGCAGCGTAAACTGATTGTTTGGTTGATGGTTTAGCTAGCAAGACTGCTAGTGTTATTGTCATTAGCTTGTGTGCAATGACTGTATTGTTAAAAGTAAGACATTAAATCATTTCAGATCTGTCCATCAGACAAAGCTTTGTGATCAGTACCGCACCGAAACTGTCCATCTAAACACTGACCTCAAAGTCCACTTCCAACTTGAACATTGCATCCAATACACAATGCTGTCAGTGTCGATGTAAAGGCATTGTTCCAAGTGCTGTTCAAAATGCTGATTTTTTTTTTTTTTTAAAGAACATTATCAGAAGAAGATTATCACTTTAGTGATTTTCTGCTATTTAGTTATGATATTGTTTCTGTATGTTGTTAAAAGACTAATGCTTTTGGCTAAGAAAATAATGCCTTTTTCAGGCCTTTTTTTTTCTACTACTGTTGCTGATAATAATTAGCCCACTGTCTGGAATAAGTGACTGCTGTTTTTTTGCTCGATAAAAAAAAAAGAGTCTAGTGTCTTTAGATTTATTTATTTTTTCTGACGGGATGGTTCACCCAAAATGAAAATTGTCATTTACTCACCAAAAGGAGATGGTACACAGAATAACAACTTCATTCTGCCTAAAACTACCAAAGAAAATAAGTCAAACAGGGTATTTGTTTTGGGGTGAATTACTACTTGAGCCTGTTACGCTAACATCCTAGATTATGTTTCTCCACAAACAGAATCAAAGTAAACAGATTTTGTGAAGAGCACATTCACATTCTCTTTATTTTGGCCACCTTTAAAGTTGCGATGAAATGGATGTAGCAACCGGTTTTTCTTCGTATGAACCTTTTACACATTTCTGAGCATCTCAGATGCGGAAGTTGTCATAGAGTTTGAGATGTGGCCGTTACACTCGAAAATAGAGATGAATGAACTTGAAGTGCAGGAACGGTGTTTAAATGAACTAAATGATTGGAGAAGTCTTGCGTACATCATCAGAGAGAAGTCTGTCGGGACAACCTGTCACTCACATGAGACTGCACCAATGTCAAACGACAACGATTCAGTTAATTTACAACAGACAAAATGAAGTCTTGTCCTCCTTTTTTTTCCTTTTCTTGCTAGAAATTCGCTATGAAGAAAGGAATATCACAACTTCTGTTTCATGGCAACTATAAAAGCATTTTTTTCTTGTCTTGTTGACACAAGTCAGTACTTATGTCTTTACAATCATTTTACAGCCTTGCACCCATTCTGCGTGTATCTGTGACTAGCAAGGATGGTCTTGTCTGTAGTAAAGAACCGTATGGTGTGCATATTGGGGGCTTAGGTCTTACGGATGTAAAACTGAGTTGCATAACAGCTCAGCCCATCCGAGTTAAGCCCACCTCTTGTGGGACAGGCGTTCACAGCCCAGAGTTAGTGGCGAATTAAGCCTCTGGATGTGTGCCTGTGGGTGGGGGACCATGTTTTCATGAAAATGCCTCTCATGATATTATGAGGCTGACACTTTGTGGTGGATTATAAGCATCATTCTAGATGTCTTTAATGATAGCAGTGCTTGACCTGCATGAACTCCATAAGTTTGCGTAAAACCTGATGATCATGTTCTCCAGCATAGTTTGAGATGAGCCAAAAAGTATCTTTTCTTATTATTATCAATGTTGAAAACATTTATTCTGCTTATTTTTATGAAACTGTGAGACATTCAAGATTCTTTGAGTAGAAAGTTTTTAAAAACAGGATTAATGTCTTTACTGTTACTGTTGATAAATTTAATACATCCTTGCTAAGTAAAAGTATCAGTTCAGTTGACTGTTTTTCCAGCAACTAGCTAAACAAAACTATTGTTGTCTTTTCTCTGTCTGCAGAAAACATAAAACCCTTTGGTCATTGTGAGGAATCCCATCAGCAGATGATTGCCCCTCCTGATCTACAATAGACTGTTTTACTCTTTTTGTGAAGATGGCCCCCCTCCTCCTCCTCTTCAGGCTGCCACACTGATCACCTCCACTGGACCACAAACAGACAATGGAGAGAAAACGCCGAAAGAAATGAAAACTTAAGCCATGTGTTATTCAGGCTTCTCTGCATTCTGGACTTAAACTATTTCAAAACTGCAAATACCCATTCACGTTTGGTAGCTTTGAGGACACATGTATCTTTATATGGGCAATGACCAGAAACGGACCGCAGTGACCATGATTGTATGGCTGTGCTTGCTTGTGGCCTTTTTAGGGTGTCGATTGCCTGTAGTGGGCACAGAGGAAGACAGTGGACCGTTCTCAACACCCTTTCCTTCTCTAAATGCTGATGCACTCTTAAGCCCAAACTGCTCGCAGCTCACACTGAAACTGGACTTTTCTACCAAAGTGGTCAAGCATGGTAAGTAATGTTATTGTTGTAAATTAATAATGTCTTATTTTGTTTGTAACAAAAGTATGATTAATTTGGCTTATACTTAGCCAGTTGTTTAAAGGGGTCATATGATGCGATTTCAATTTTTCCTTTCTAGCCCGGGGTCGTCACATGGTTGCTGCAAGCCCGCCGGACGCTCCTTCGTCGATTCCGCCGGCTGCGCTGTTCTCAAGCCCGCCGGCCACCGCTCACTCTAGCCCGCCGGCCGTTCCTCACTCTAGCCCTCCGGCCTCCGCTCACTCTAGCCTGCCGTGTGTTTCGTTGTGAAAGCAAAACTACTTTGTTTGTTCTTCCAAAAGAGGACACGACTAGAAATCAGTGGTTAAGTTGTATTTACAACACTGTTCCAGAACAGTTCAACCCAAATATTCAGATGTGTGCAGCGCATTTTATGGAGGACTGTTTCCTGATCCTGGTAGAGTAGACTACAATGCCGGCTGTTCTGACTCACAGACTGTAAGTACATTTTCATTTAAAGGATTTGCCACTGATGATTCAAACGCGAGTTTTGAGCAGTGTAGAGTAGCGCTTGTTGTTTGTCATTTCGCTGATTACAAATGCAGACATGGTCTTATGTTTACGTGGCGCGATGCAACGCTTAAAAAGACAGTGTAAATCATTATAATCCATAATTATGTCCCCACTGGATGCAACAAATGCCTCATTTATAATGGGTTTTAATGTTTTTGTCTTGTCGCTCCGACCGGGACACGGCATCACAATATGGGAAGGGGCATAACATTTCCGTCACACGCTTGAGGTATTCGCAACGCACTGGATAGCTGGCCAATCACAGCACACCTCGCTTTTCAGAACGATGAGCTTTGTAAAAATCGACGCGTTTCAGAAAGGCGGTGCATAGAGGAGAAACAATAATGTACAGTATGTGGAAAATAATGTGTTTTTTTAACCTTAAACCACATAAACACATTTCATTACACCAAATACACAAAATAATGTTCTTTTTAGCAACATCATATGACCTCTTTAAGGTTTAAGTGTTTTGACCGTCAGGAGAACACTGAATTCCTTGTTGACTACAACATGCTCAGACATTGTGTTTTAGTATGTCATTTAGTGCTGTAATTTACTTTTTAGTGTTGATAATGACATTTTATTGCACTGAAAATCAGCTATCAACCCGTTTATGGAGTTTATTGAGGATTTAAAGCAGCTGTTGCCCTTCCTGTTGTAATTTAGGGCAGGACAAAACGTGAGCGTTTCAGGTCAAACAGAGCTGGTGTAATGTACTCCACTGTGCTGCAGCTCTCTGTCCATTCATTGGCTGGATTGTGCCCTATGCACTGTTTGTGTGTGTTTGCTGGCGGCTGGGCCAGACTGTTGGCAATACATTCCTAAAACTTAATCTGAGTCCAGCGTTGTTTTCACAGGGCACACATTTCACTAGTTTGGGGTGTGGTGTAGATGTGGGTATACAAGACCAGAACGTAACACGTTATTTGTAGTGGCCTGATTGCTGCTCTATGAATGCGCCCTTTGTGCCATCTTCTAATGTTTAATTCATTCCCACTTCCCTCACCTTAAGCTATGAATTGTGGCAAGGAGATTTTATGTAGCAATAGTTCCAGTTTTAATTGTTCAGCATTAAGTTTCATGTAAATTCAATTTTGAACAAAGCACATTGTCTGCATTTATTTCAATCATGATTCTGATAAGTCACATCATGAACATCAAGTCTGTCTACTTGAATTAGTTTCTACCAAATGATAGATAAATGTGCTTAAATGATTGGACATGCAGCTTAATGTCAACAGCAATAGATGTAGGAAGTATTTTTGATATGATGTTTTGATTAAGAATTACGGTCATTTAAAAAATGTGCATGAATGAATTGTTCACATGCATTTTAGAAAAAGAAGAATTTTAATTTCATGCCGACTTCAATTGTATTTTTTTTTATTTGCATTTGACTCTGTGCTGTCCCCAAAGCCATTAAACTCTTAATGAAGTCTGCATTGCATTGCATTGCCCCATGTTCTGTTGGCTTTGTTATAAGTTGCATCAAGCACTCTGGAGGATGGCCATATTTCAAGGCATACTGATAGTACCCACCCTGTCCTACAGTTTAATTCCACAGATGTTATTTCTGTTAAAGACTCTATCGTGGTTGTTGATGCAAGATTGAATCTATTTGAATGATGACTTGACGTCTCGTTCTGTGAATACTAAGACTTGCTGAGGTTGCATTCCTCAGTAAATACAAGTGCAGTTGTCCTGTGAGATTTTGCAATATCTTTTGTTCTCTCTCTTTGTCTTTTCTAGAGTACATTGTTGCATTTAATGGATACTTCACTGCCAAAGCACGCAGCGATTTCATCAGCAGCGCCCTGCGAGATGTGGATGCGGTGAACTGGCGCATCGTACGGCGGGACAATCCTGCCAGTGATTACCCCAGTGACTTTGAGGTGGTGGAGATCCGACAGGACACCCGCAGCAGCCTGCTCACCCTGCAGGACCACCCCTACATCAAACGAGTCACGCCCCAGCGCATGGTCCTCCGCAGCCTCAAACTGACTGACAGTAAGTAGTACTTTACTCTCATAACACTTGAGCATTGAGATCATGAGCATAATACTGTACTATGCCTTACTGTAATGTACTAAAACATAGTATTCTTAGTACATCGCATTATATTTATAAATCAAACCCTGCAGTGCTGTGCTCAGGTCACACAGGTTACATGCAATTTGTTCCTCCCCAGCTCTCTTTGGGGTGACTGCAGGGAGGAAAGTCATCAGCAGGGGGTGAACCAAATAGGAAGTGTTTATTTACTGCATGGGGTGAAGGAAATGGCTTTCAGAAGTGTTTGAGGTGAAAGAATGTTCTGTCTTTGCACTCTGAGTTCCCCACCACTAGAATAAAAAAGAAATCACACCTCTATGCAAATCTGCTGTCAGTGTTGAGACTCTGGGAGAGTGATTGGTATAATAACAGAATGACTTCCTCTCTATTCATGTCATCCTTTACCAGCATCCTAAACAAGCTACAAGGCCTCTGTATAATGCGTTTCCGATGTTTACTGCAAGATTTTGTGGCATCAACCCAACAAACATTGAGACAATTTTTTCCAACTATTTATTTTGTAGTGTAAACTACCGTTCAAAAGTTTGGGATCAGATTTTTTATTTTATTTTGAAATTGATCATAAAGACTTTCATATTGGTTTCAAATATATGCTGTTGTTTTGAACTTTCTATTCATCAAAGAATCCTAAAAATTAGTTGAATTTAAAAAAACACCCTTTCTTGAGCACCAAATCAGCCTATTAGAATAATTTGTGAAGAATCATGTGACACTGAAGATTGGGGTAATGGCTAATAAACATTCAGCTTTTCCATCAGAAAGTTGAGAAAGTTGTCTGATTGATTGAGTCAATGAATCTTGTGTTTAGTGCTGTTTGATTCTCCAGTTGGTTCTTTTGGTTCATTAAAAAAGAGCCATATTTATGAAGTCCATTCTTGAATTGGACATCACTGGTTGTGCTCATCGAGGAGAACCTAATAAAGTTTCAGATTCATTATTATGTGGTGCTCAGTTTGTCTCTCATCACATGCAATTCACATTCTCACAATATAGCTAAAATGTATTTTTGCAGACAGCACCACTCTGGAATAATTCTCAAGGAGCTGCTTATCATTCTGGCTCCATCAGTCTGCACCCACACACGCTAGCGTATCTCACTCTTCAACCATGGTCTATACATAGCACAGCTTAGAGAAAGAGACCCAACTAATAGCAGCTAATGATGTATTTTTGTTCTTATTACTGAAACCAAAGTGCCTCTAAGAATAACCCCTGGTCACAGTTTGAGAGCATATATGCAAGTAATTATCATTTAAATGATGTCGGGGTCAGCTCTACAAGAGCACGAGTGGGGGATTGAAATGTAATATAATTACAGTATATGCGCTAGTCTCATCCGTATAGCTTTAGGGGGAATTAATGAGCATTGATCAGTAGAGCCCGACTGATATATCGGTTTGCCGATATTATCGGCCAATATGAGCCTGTCGCCGATATATCGGTATCGGCGAATATGCCGCCGATATGAAAATTTACTTTTACAGAACATATAACGCCGATAAAATGCTTGAAATGGTGTAATTCCTTAGCTTGTCCAGCAGAACACGCTCCATTTGCTACTGGCGACCTGGATGAAACGCTTTAAAGCTTAAGTCTATGGAAAACCATTGAAACTATGAACGGCCATATCTCCGTAACGGCGTGGCGAATCCGCACCAAATTCGGGGGATCCCTTCAGCTCGAGGAACCCTCTCGAACGCGAATCGAGTGTACGTCTAGAGGCCCGCTTTCGAATGAGACCACCCCCGCGTCGATAGCCCCCGGGGTTCGGGAGTTACGGGCGGTTAAATTCGCGGTCCGGCGCCGACCGATC
>NW_015667279.1:553594-557012 GCF_001515625.1 Sinocyclocheilus rhinocerous
CTTGAAATGGTGTAATTACTTCGTTTGTCCAGCAGAGCGCGCTCCATTGTTTGCTACTGGGTACCTGGATGAAACGCTTTAAAGCTTAAATCTATGGAAAACCATTTAAACTTTGAACGGCAATATCTCCGTAACAGCGCTGCGAAACCGCAACAAATCGGGGGATCCCTTCAGCTCGAGGAACCCTCTCGAACGCGAATCGAGTGTACGTCTAGAGGCCCGCTTTCGAATGAGACCAGCCCTGCGTCGATAGCCCTTGGGGTTTGGGAGTTACAGGTGGTTAAATTCGCGGTCCGGCGCCGACCGATCAAGTGATCCCGGGGGGCTACCAACGTGCGGAGGGTGGCGTTCAAGAGGGCTCCTCGAGCTGAAGCTGAAGGGATCCCCCGAATTTGGTGGAGATCCGCCGGCGCGTTCGCGAGATAGTGACACCAGTCAACACTTTCACTTCAGTAAGGAGGTCTCATGTTCCGGCAGCAGCAGTCAAGCGTTGTCTTATTCGACCGTAAGTGCCCTGCGAAGTGGACTTCACATGAAATTCCGCCATGATTCCAGTTCCAAGGGAACGCACACGTTACATTCAAAGGGCATTAAAGTGCGCGAGACGTGAATTTATATTGTATTTATTTACAGAGGTATATTATGTCACACTTCTCTAGTAAGTTTCGTCTGTGTGTGAAGACCGTAGCGCAAATCCGTGAATGTTCCGAAGTTAAATAAAATTCAACGGAATAAAATTTAATTGAATTAAAGTTTAATAAACTTCAACTTTACTGTTCAGTGCACTGATGTCAGACTCATTTTGGATAATAAAGTTCATTGTTAAATTGTTAAATGCCCTGCATAAGTGTTTGATCACCACATTTGAGTGATCATTGCAAAAAATGTTTATGTATATATATATTCTGTTTATGTATATACTGCATTCTATATACTGTATAGTACCAGTCAAATGTTTGGACGCACGAATGGGAAAGTGTCCAAACTTTTGACTGGTACTGTAGTATAATATACACAAAGAATATCGGCCGATATATCGGTATCGGCCCCAAAAAACCCATATCGGTCGGGCTCTAGTAATCAGCCAGAGAGGAAGACTGACATGTCGGAGCTGGTCGAAGTGTTTGGCCTGCTTAAACGCCTACGATTTCTTTCCAAACGCTGCACGTGCACTTTATGAGAGGGTTTTTTACCCTTCACCTCAGCTCTTCTATGTAAAAGTGTCTGTATAAAGGTTTGATCACTGTTATTATGACTCTGCTCTGTTTGAAAAAATTTGTAAATATTCATGAAAGCACAGGCTACCCATCTCTGGTCTCGCCAGAAGTTATTCAAAGAGCCAATAAAAATGCTAATGAAGGTGTAGAGGTTGATGCTGTGTGGTTAGGTTGGTGTTAGATAAATGGACAAAATCTGATACTCTGCTGGTTTTGTCAGTATTTACTGCCGTTTTTTTTTTTACTGGGTTTACAATATTGTCACACTTGGGCCTAGTGTTATGTTGAATTCAGCACATTTAAATATGTTGCCATGTTAACTAGCTAGTCTTAGTAATGGTTAGAATGGGATATTCTATACCATCTTTTTCCAGAAAAGGTATTTATAAATTAGATATTATAGCTAAAGAATCTATATTATATTATATATTAATCAGGTACATAGCTGAATTACTAAAATCCTTGTTGTTGAGTTGTGATTTATTTTGAGTCTTAAGTATTCATGATAATGGGGTATTCTTTAAATTCTGGGGCAATGTTGTCTACAGAGAATGGCATAAGTGCTCTTGAGTTATGAGAAATAAATGTGTGCCCTTATAAAGTGAACATAAATGGGGAACAGGGCCTGAAAGAGTGATAAATTACATGATAGTTCAAGAAAAATTGGGAGACATTACTTGAAGTGAGCATTTTTAATAATCCTCCTCATGGCTGGGTGACATTATGGTATATTATAGGGGATGGCAGAAGTGTGTCAGTCAGTAGAGGTTCTTTTATACCATTTATAACACAGTATATCCATGGCACAAATAAAATGATCAAATTGGATGAAATCTAATTCTCATTCCTTTGCTCTTTTAGCGGGCACTGATGGGGCATCACCTTGCAATGACACACGCTGGGTGCAGAAGTGGCAGTCGTGGCAGTCATCAAGGCCGCTCAGGAGAACCAGCCTTTCTCTGGGCTCTGGATTCTGGCATGCTACAGGAAGACACTCCAGTCGCCGTCTCCTACGGGCCATCCCCAGACATGTCGCCCAGATACTGCAAGCAGATGTGCTCTGGCAGATGGGACACACTGGTATGTGTTAAAGAATGGGCTGTTGTAATTAATTTTCTACTACCTTTGGAGATCGGGTTTGCGATGAAGCTTGTGTTACTGTTTGTGTTCGTTTGCAGGCTCTGGGGTGAAGGTAGCAGTATTTGACACTGGGCTGAGTGAGAAGCACCCTCACTTTAAGAATGTTAAAGAAAGAACCAACTGGACCAATGAGAAAACACTGGATGATGGTGAGACATAAAACAATGTCATGAAACAGGTTTAACACTAGAACCGCCAGAGGTCGCTGTATACCTAAAAGCGCCAGCAGGTAAATTTTTCCCACGCACATGGCAACTGTATTTATATGGCTAAAGAACATATTATTTCACTGTATTATGCTACTGTCTTCACAAAGAAGTGTCTAGAGTCATGAAATGATTGTCTAGTCATCAACTATATTTTTATCCTGTTGTTTTATGTTCAAGACTTTTTGTCAAGACACTAATCCATAATGGTCAGTAGCCTAAGCTAAAAAAAAGTCTGAAAGTGACGTGACATGTGGCCAAGTATGGTGACCCATACTCGGAATTAGTGCTCTGCATTTATCCCATCCAAAGTGCACACACACAGCAGTGAACACACACACACACCGTGAACACGCACCCGGAGCAGTGGGCAGCCATTTTTTTGCTGCGGCGCCCGGGGAGCAGTTGGGGGTTCGGTGCCTTGCTCAAGGACACCTCAGTCGTGGTATCGAAGGTGGAAGAGAGCGCTGTACATTCACTCCCCCCACCTACAATCCCTGCCGGTACGAGACTTGAACCCGCAACCTTTGGGTTATGAGTCCGACTCTCTAACCATTAGGCCACGACTTCGCCATCTGCACTGACAGAGGTAGAAGGTAGTAGCCTAAATATTTGTGTGGTTTAATATTATAATACAATGCCATTAATCAATATATTAAGATAACCCATGCTATGAATGACTAAAACAGCCTATAGACAATAATGAGCAATAATAATTCACCACACTGCATAGGATGATGCGATGAAAAATTCAAGCACACAGCTTCACCTAAATATTTATTAATTTGTTTAGTTATATCATTTATAATTTGAATAAGAGAACAACACCATTAAACTTTGGGTAATCAAAAAAAT
>NW_015667279.1:557384-624211 GCF_001515625.1 Sinocyclocheilus rhinocerous
AATTTGTTTAGTTATATCATTTATAATTTGAATAAGAGAACAACACCATTAAACTTTGGGTAATCAAAAAAATGGTTTTATTCATTACATCACATAGATCGGATTATTTTCTTCTTCAGGAAACGGCCAGACTAGCATAGCAACACAGTAGCGAACAATAAATGATATGGCAAGACAAAAATGTGTTAAACACATTTAATCAATCATTATTGCGCTCGGAGTGAAGTTGACTTAATCAGCCCAGATGAATTGTTCAGATTACAAGCATTAATCACTCTTTTATCTTTGTCTGTCTCACATTCTTTCTTCAGGGTTGGGTCATGGTACCTTTGTTGCTGGGGTTATTGCCAGCATGAGAGAGTGCCAGGGATTCGCTCCTGATTCTGAACTTCATATCTTCAGGGTTTTTACTAATAACCAGGTAGCACACAACACTCAAATCCATGATCATGTACAACTACCTTTCAAAAATTCATTTACACAATAAAATGACAGTAAATACATTTGTAATATTACAAAATCATTCTCTTTCAAATAAATGCCATTTTTTTGGACTTTCTATTCATTTAAAAAAGGTGTAAAAAAAAAAGTTTCTCAGTTTCCTCAGAAAATATTAAGCAGCACAACTGTTTGCGACATTGATAATAAAGAAATGTTTCTTGAACACCAAATCAGCACATTAGATTGATTTCTTAAGGAAGTGATAGTTAACCCAAATGAAATTGGTCATTTAGCCTACATGTATGAATTTTCTTTTTTTTTCTTTTTTTTTTTGCTGAACACAAAAGATATTTTGAAGAATGCGTCTAAGCAAAAAAGTTTCTGGTCCCCATCAACTTCTATAGTATACTTCTATTTTGTTCATACTGTGGAAGTCAGTGGGGACCGGGAAAGGTTTGATCAATTACATTACCTGTTCAGCAAAAGGAAAAAAAATTGACAATTTTCATTTTTGGGTAAACTGTCCTTTTAAGACTAGATTAATGGCTGCTGAAAATTCTGCTTTGTCACTGCAGGAATACATTTCAATCACATTTTAAAACATTAAAATAGTAAAGTTTTTACATTTGTAATAGTATTCCACAATTTACTGTTGTTTACTGTATTTTTGAGCAAATAAATGCAGCCTTGGTGAGCATTAGAGACTTCTTTCAAAAACTTTAAACTTTTTCAAATATATCGCCCAGGTCTATTACTGGCCTCAGTTATCATTTTTTTTGTATATTATTACAAATTTATTCAGGGTGATTTTTACACATCCCCACATACGCACATATTTGTTGTTATTCTTCTTTTTTTGTTTCTTCTTAGGTGTCCTACACCTCTTGGTTCTTAGATGCCTTTAACTATGCCATCCTGAAGAAGATAGACGTCTTAAATCTCAGTATAGGGGGACCAGACTTTATGGACCATCCATTTGTTGATAAGGTATGGACAAATTAAACTGACATTTATTCATTCAGCAGGTGCTATTGTCCAAAGCAAGCTACAAATGAGAAACCTCTCAAGCAACAAGCCAGCAAATTTTAATAAAGGTGCTGTGTATTTTGGCCTGTACATCAAAGTTTATGCTCTCTGAAATGTAGTGCTCTAATAAAAGCTTAACTGTTCTGTTTAACAAGGTTTGGGAGCTCACAGCCAACAAGGTGATTATGGTATCTGCTATTGGCAATGATGGCCCACTCTATGGGTAAGAAAAGTAGTTTAAGGACAAATTATTAGATTTGGCCAATATTCCCAACACATCTATTGATATTGCTAGATTTTTTTTTGGTCTTCCAGAACTCTGAACAATCCAGCAGATCAGATGGATGTTATTGGTGTTGGAGGGATTGATTTTGAGGACAACATTGCCAGATTCTCATCCCGAGGCATGACAACATGGGTGCGTTCTGTCTTTTGGTGACATCACATTACTGCGTTTTTCCTGTGCAGCTGCCTAAAGAGGCCAGTTAGAACATGTCTGTGCATTTTGATCTGACCTAAAAAGGGCAGACAGACACCTCCTGCTACACAAATCTGGAGATTCCTGGACTCCCCCGCTTTAGGAAGGAGAATAAATTGAAGATATGCACATGCACTTCAAAAGACTCCGTAAAAACCCTCTATTGCACCTTTGAAGTGGTTCAAAGAATTACAGCCTTGTAGATTTACAATAAAGTTGCATATAAATGAATGTCCTTGAGATATAAGATATTAAAAAAATGTATTCCCCAGTTAAAAAATAGGCGATTTTGCAAAAATAGAATTAAAATGAAATTGAATTCTAGGTAAAATAGTCAAGGCATGTTTTTATACTGTTTTTCACTAAATTAACACAAAATGAATATCTTGCCCTTTTTATTTAGATACGCCACCGAAATAAAAAACAAAAACAATATTTACCTAAATATATTAAATTGTTTTTGGAATTCCTTAAAACATTTTGGGCAATGATGCAAATAAATATTTGAATCTGAGTTGTGAATCAATTTATTATCAAACTTACCAACATCCCAGTAACCATTATAAAGAAGTGCTGGCCATGTATGACTGCTGAATTTTGACTCCATCTCTTCTGAGGCATTGAATGTAACGTGTTGCTCTCTTTCCCACTCATTACAATATCTGTCAGTCTGTCTTGTCAGCTCAGTTTAATCATTGTTTTGCTTTCTGTGCTATCTGTGGATCAGGAGCTGCCAGGTGGCTATGGCAGGGTGAAGCCTGACATTGTGACATACGGCTCTGGTGTGCGTGGCTCAGGATTGAAGGAGGGCTGTCGTTCTCTCTCTGGCACCAGTGTTGCATCACCTGTAGTGGCCGGGGCTGTCACACTACTGGCCAGGTGAGACAGATGAACAAAAATAGTGCTTTGCATAAACATTCACAGCCATTACTCCACTCTTAGGATCTTTCAGAAATCATTATAATTTAGTGCTTATGAAAACAATTTATCACTTTTCACAAAAATATTAATATTAAAAATAAAATATTAGATAATAGGAAAAAGAACTGTTTCATAAGTCCAAAAGAGCAGCATTTATTAGAACTAAAACTAATTGTAACAGTGTAACACCTAAATTAGGCGCGTCTGGTTTCAGGCCTATATACTTAATAAAAGAGATAAAAGAGAGTGCACTTTAATTATGTCAGGTGTGGACATTTTATATCCACTTTGATCAGTGATTCAGATCAGGGTTTCATTATTAGGTCCGTGTTTGCTGCTTTATCAGGGCGCTGATAGTGATTGATAGTGGGCACACCTGTACTTTATACATTTATTGTTATAAACATACCACTCACACACAACTGATATGTAGTAGAACTAAATAAATTGGTCCCACGAAACCTATGGTTTTCTGCATAGGTGCCTTGTTTTTTTCCTTTGTCCTTATGAGAGAAAAATAAATGATTGATTCTGCAAGAAAAGAAAAACAAGAAACAAATGAATTGACAGAATCAATCTTATTTTCCACAGGGAATTGAATGGCATAGTTTCTCTTTTACTGTCTTAGCTTTTGCTATATATTTGATGTACTCAGACTGTGATGGGCTAACCTAATTTGTCGGTGTTTCCACTTTATAAGGTTTTCATTTCACCTCCTTCAGTTCCCTTCCTTTCTATCTCTTTCATATATATTGCTCTCATTTGTATTAGTCTCTCATAGGTACTTGACCCCGTCTGCCTCTTTGCTTTATGGCCTCTGAGTCACCATGTGCCAGTGTTTCTTTCAAGTCTGTTTTCTGGTCCTCAACCTGCGGTTGCACTGAAATGATATCCCATCAACCCCCATCCATTTAACTGAACCATGTTTATTGTCTTTTGTCTTTCCAGCACTGTGTTGAACAGAGAGTTGGTGAACCCGGCCAGTATGAAGCAGGCCCTGATCGCCTCAGCACGCAGGCTGCCAGGCGTCAACATGTTTGAGCAGGGCCATGGCAAACTCGATTTACTCAGAGCCTACCAGATCCTTAACAGCTACAAGCCACAAGCCAGGCATGTCTCTTGCATACACACAAATATAGTGTTCTGCTCTTTGACTAGCATTCTGCTCACGTATCATGCTCGCATTATCTTATTCATGTATGCTGAATCAGTCCATTTAAAATGTAGCCAGCATCTCTATTGCACGCTCATTAAGATTTAATTATGTCCCAGCCTGATTATAGAGTAGATTTGGCCTGGTTCATTATCTTGCACTGGCTCTCAGTGATGGCCATCGTCTGCTAATGAATTTCTAATGGTGTTTTTTATTCTTTAGCCTGAGTCCGAGCTACATAGATCTGACCGAGTGCCCCTACATGTGGCCCTACTGCTCTCAGCCTATTTACTACGGTGGCATGCCGACGATTGTCAACGTGACCATTCTTAATGGCATGGGTGTGACTGGAAGGATTGTGGACAAGGTAGGCAATAATAAATAGACTCATTGCAATTCAGTGTAATCTCTTATTTTATACATTAAAATGTATTTTCAACTATCCATGGTCCATTTGAAGAAGCCCAGTTATGTTTTAAACCCGCAGCCCATCTGGCAACCCTACCTTCCTCAGAATGGGGATTATGTGGACGTGGCGGTGTCTTACTCGCCTGTACTCTGGCCCTGGGCCGGATACCTTGCTGTTTCCGTATCTGTGGCCAAGAAAGCTGCATCGTGGGAAGGCATCGCTCAGGGTCATGTCATGGTTACAGTGGCCTCACCAGCAGAGAATGATGTGAGTAACAGTACTGTCCCTGATATCTCCAGTAAGGTGATAATAGAAAGGGCTCCTCTGCTTAAGTCATAAATTAATTTTATTGGTTAATGACCGCACTTCTTTACTGGTTTATTATACTTCTAAGAGTTTCTTGGAAGGCTTTCAGACTTCTTAGAAAATTTCTAAACTGATTTCATTTTGACTGTAGTGTAATTTGAGATCATGACCTGCTGTGGCCTGTTTTTCGTGTGTTTGTATCCAGTCAGCAATAGCTGGTGAGATGACCTCTACAGTGAAGTTACCAGTGAAGGTAAAGATTGTCCCCACTCCTCCACGTAGTAAGAGGATTCTGTGGGATCAGTACCACAACCTACGCTACCCGCCTGGCTACTTCCCTCGAGACAACCTGCGCATGAAGAACGATCCGCTTGACTGGTGAGCCTCGACCACCCAAAATAATCCACATTCAATCAGTTGTTAGAAAATACATTGCACCGTGAAAAGGAATCTGTAGAGGGCAGCATTTAATAGTTTGTTTCTAGAAACCTTTTTGCCCCAATTTTTGAGATGGTCCTCACTGCAGAACACAAGATCCAGGGGGCGTGGTTGGATCCAGATCCAACTCCTCCCAACTTACATATACCTAAACCTACCCGTCTCCACCCCCTGATCCCTAAACCCACCCATCTCCACCCCTAAACCTACCCATCTCCACCCCCTAGATGTGGATCCAACCATGCCCCCTGGATCTTGTGTTCTGCAGTGAGGGGCTACTGCAATTTTTCTCTTATAAGTGTGTATATGACATTGTTTTTCTCTTGTTTTGAAGGAATGGTGATCATATTCACACAAACTTTAGAGACATGTATCAGCACCTTCGCAGCATGGGCTACTTTGTCGAAGTCTTGGGTGCACCAATCACATGCTTTGATGCCAGTCAGTATGGTAGGCGTTCATCTAGTGGAGTGTTTTCTGTATAAAGGATTCTGTCTTGAAGATGAATTAGTTTTGTGGTATAAGCCGTGATGGAAATCAACTGTCATCTGTTTCTGCGTGTTTATAGGGACCTTGCTGATGGTGGACAGTGAGGAAGAGTATTTTCCAGAGGAAATCACCAAGTTGAGGAGAGACATAGATAACGGCCTGTCTCTTATCGTCTTTAGTGACTGGTACAACACATCAGTCATGAGAAAAGTGAAGTTCTATGATGAGAACACCAGGTACTGAGAACATTAAGGCGCACCGTAATCTTTTGTCACTGTCTCTACCTTTAAAATAAGACTGTACTGCATCTATCTCTTGGTAAATGTTCAGTGGGGTCCACTAATAAAAATGCTTTTTCTTTTGTACGTTTAAAGAAAAAATGTTATAAAACCGTATTACATTTATAATATTAATAATAGTTATGCATTTCTAGGTCATAGGAAATGTTTCTTTAATAATTTTACTCTCTTATTACCTTAAACATGAAACCTTTTACAAATTCTTTAGGTTTAGATAAATCTCATATTTCAGTTGTTCTCAGACTGTTTGGACACTACAGTATAAGGCAAAAAAAACAAAACATTTGTACAGAAAGTTAGCTAGAAAGTTTCAATAGACAATAATTTGTGTCTAGACTGCCTCGCTAATTACTTTTAACTGTGATTTTACCTGACATTTTTATTTCAGTAATGTTTGTCTAATTATTTTTGTCCTAATTTAAATTAAAGTGTGCTTCCCATTAGGGCATTTAAGTGCCCTAATTCAAAGCAAATGTCATTTTGGGGGGATTGAAATTGTGTGGGTTCTATTATTGGCTCTGACAAATACCTTTTTAAAAGGGGCTCTTAGTAAAGTGTCCAATTTAGGGTAAACATGCTTTGTTTATCAAAAAAAGGCCAATTTTGAAAGGTCCATTACACATTTGCAGGCAATGGTGGATGCCGGACACAGGGGGCGCTAATGTGCCAGCCTTGAATGACCTGATTGCAGTGTGGGGTATGGCCTTCAGTGACGGTCTGTATGAGGGAGACTTCACAATGGCAGATCATGACAGTAAGACTCTATAACTTCTCACTATATCAATAGCTATGTTTCCATCCAAAGATGCAAATTTAATTCATGCACAAAACTGGAACATTGCATAAAACATTTGCAAATAAAGCACTGTTTCCATCCAACGAGTCGAAGAGAACAAAATCGATTAGTCACTTCCTGATAAATTGGCACTAAATATCACTAAGAAAAGTAGGAGAAGCCACTAAATAAAATAACTTTCATATATGATATAAACAAAACGCAATAAATGCTGTCATTGCTTTCGGAGGTGGATGCCTGCTGTTTGGGAATTGCAGTGGTGCAAGACAATTATACAGACTGACTTTGACAGACTTTGCTCAGGCATTTTAGAACGATCAAAAAACCTTTCAGATGCTGTGCATCGAGATCGGTCTGCTGGTTAGTCAAGTTATCCTGGCCCATCGTGCAAAGTCACATGACTTTTTTTTGATGCTCATGGTGGAATTTATTAGGTAAATGTAGTTTGTGCATATTTTTTCTTATCGGATAAAAAGTTTATCCTACTCAAATTTTTTTTTAATGCTCATTTTTAGAATTAATGCGCATCTTGTGCGTGTTTTTTTTTTTTTATGCAATATTCCAAAATACGCATAAAAATGGATGGAAACATGGCTTCCTGTTAAATACAATATTGAGTAGACAAGAGACAAGTTTGCCTAAAATATTATTGAGAAAAGATTTATAATAATATACCATGTCTTTATGCTTGTAGTGTATTATGCCTCGGGGTGCAGCATCGCTCGTTTTCCTGAGGATGGGATTGTCATCGCTCAGACCTTAAAGGATCAAGGTACATGGCAGCTGCTGTGATTGTACACCTCTCATCACTGCTCTATCCATGGAGACTAGCTAAAAGCTCCCTCGTTTTCTTAATTCTCTTTTTATTGTTATCTGACATCCTCAAATTTCTAGGTCTGGAGGTCTTGAAACAAGAGACCGCAGTGGTGGAAAATGTGCCTGTGCTTGGACTGTACCAAACACCCTCTGAGGGGGGAGGCCGTATAGCACTCTACGGAGACTCCAACTGCATTGATGACAGTCATAGGCAGAAAGGTAATGGACATTTGTGTATACAAGCTCACAATTTGAGCAAACAAGTCTGAGAGAGAGAGTTCAAAAATAGCACCACTAAATATACATTTTTTGACCGTGTTAATTTAATTCAATGTGTTTGGATTCTCTTTTCTCCATTTTAGACTGTTTTTGGCTTCTGGATGCTCTGCTACAGTACACTTCCTATAGCATGACTCCACCCAGCCTGACCCACTCTAAAAACAGAGTGGTGCCCCCTACAGGCACAGACAGGCCATTACCACAGAGATTGGAAGGTAATATTTAATACATTTTCAGTACTGTATTTATTCTTAATTCATTTTAATGCATTTTCAGTTCATTTTGATTAATAATTTTATCAAACTAATTCATTAGTTTTTAATGTATTTTTTTTTTATTAATTTAGTCATTTTATTTATATTTTTAATGCATTATTTTCAGTTCATTTATTCATTTTTTTTTCAAAATTATCATTATTAATTTATATTTTTTATTTTTAATTCATTTGTTTTTAATTTTAATTCATTGACATTTAATTCATTCTTTTTATTTATTATTGCATTTTTATCTTATTTATTCATTATCTTTAAATCATTATTTGAAGTCATTTGTTTTTAAGTAATTTATTTTTAATTTAATTCATTATTTTTAATTTCATTTAATGAATTCATTTTTATTTAATGAATTTAGTTCATTTTTATGAATTCGATTTATTATTATTATTATTGCCTAGAAAAGCGCTATATAAATGTAATGAATTATTATTATGATGATGATTATTATTATTTTTGTAGGTAATCACCTCTACCGTTACTCCAAAGTGCTGGAGGCTCATCTGGGTGACCCTAAGCCTCGTCCTCTACCTGCATGTCCTCATCTGTCTTGGGCTAAACCCCAGCCGCTTAATGAGACCGCTCCTAGGTCAGTACACATGAGACTGCTGCCATTCTCAACTACTGCACTGTCAGTGGAAACAAATCTAAAATTGGATGCATTGTCTTTTAATATCGACATCTGACAAGTTTTTTTTTTTTTTTACATTTATTTCTTCTCAGCAATCTGTGGAAGCACCAGAAGCTGCTGTCAGTGGACATGGACAAGGTTGTTTTGCCTAATGTGAGGCTATATCGGCCTCAGGTTCGACCCCTGTCTCCTGGAGAAAGTGGAGCCTGGGACATCCCTGGAGGTGAGGAAGGAACTTTTGCTGTGTGTTTAGGAAGTAATCAACCAGTTGTCACCCACAAATTGCCTTTTAGATTTCAGCTAACGGATCACAGTAATTCATGTTTATGTTTTTCCTCAGGAATAATGCCCGGCCGCTATAATCAAGAGGTGGGCCAAACCATCCCAATGTTTGCCTTTCTTGGTGCCATGGTTGTTCTTTCCTTCTTTGTGGTGCAATTGACCAAGGCCAAGAGCAAGCCCAAGCGCAGGAAACCCAGAGTGAAACGACCACTTTACCTTCAACAACAGCAACAACAAACCCCTCACTCAGGCAAAAACCCCACCGTATGATCAGCCACATACCACGTCTGGACAAAGTAACGGAACAGTCTTCCCTGCGGTGTATGTGATGCCGTAACCCCTTGGTAATGAGATTTAAAGGGCTGTGTCTGTACATTCTTGAGATGAACTAGCCTTCTGCGCCCAGATGAGGACATTGTTTGGACATCAGTGTTCCCTATCTTGTCTTTATTCAATATTTGCCTTTCAATTTTGTGACCAAATGGAGAAATGTTTCCTTTTTTAATTTATTGATGAAAAATTGACTATTGACCCTTGCTTTGTATGTCAAATTGGACAATAGAAACCAGCCAGTCAGTTTCCTTGATCAACATATTGGACTTGTTTCCACATGTCCTCATTTTTGTATTCAGTCAGACTGTGTTTTTATATAACGGTTGTGTGCTTACATCCTTTGTAAATAGCCATCATGATTTCACTGTTGTTGGTGTGGAATTATCAATGTTTTAAATATATCTTATCCGATATAAAGCAAGAAAACCTGCCTCTGTCTTTATGATAAAACTTAGATGACAGTCTTCATATAACATTACAATTGGGAAAACAAACAAGAACAGTTTTTATCTTGTTTATCCAAGGGATGATTCCGGTAAACCACCAGAAGTATATGGAATGCTTCTGTTTACTTTTGCTACTTTCGATGATGGATGAACCTATTTGTCCTTTGTTTGTATAAGATACATGTGCATAAGATTGATGAAGCTGTCACGGTTTGACTGTGTAGCCCACTAGTTTGTCAGAAGTAAAATATCACTTCAGTACATTTATTTGGAGGAAAGCCATATTAGACTTGGTCCATCTCAAAACAAGCATATATATGTTGTCATATATCTTTCTAACAGGTTAAAAGCATCTTTAATTAAACTATAATCAGAATCAGAATGAGCTTTATTACCAGGTATGTTTACACAGAATGACAGTGACAGAACAAAAAACAAATAAAAAAATAGAACAAGTAAATAAGGAATAAAAATATACAAATCGACAATATACAAATTAATTAATACAAATAATAATTAAATGCACATTCTTTATTTTAAATATATAATGTTCGTTCCTGTGATGTTGAATTTTCAGCATCATTACTCCAGTCTTCAGTGTCACATTATCCTTCAGAAATCATTCTAATATGCTGATTTAATGCTCAAGAATCATTTCTTATTATCCGTGTTGTTAAAAACTTTGCTGCCTAATATTTTTGTGGAAACCATGATACACTACCATTCAAAAGTTTGGGGTAAGTAAGAAAAAAAAATAATAATAATAATAATTGTATGCAGCAAGTGACACTGAAGATTGGCATAATGGCTGCTGAAAATTCAGATTGGTCATCACAGGATATATCTGTAAACATTTATTAGGCTATCTTTTAATCAACATTGGAAATCATTGTTACTGCTGAAAGGGCAAGAAATATAACAAATTGAATCTCCCGAGATAAAAGCATTCTTCAGACTATCCCACACAATCATAGCCTCCCAGTAATTGAATGCTGGTGTAGATAGGCAAAAGAAACGCCTCTTCCTCCTCATTCTAAATCGGATCAACACGGTCTGCTAAGCAGTCTTGTCGTTTCCTGAGCTTTTGCTTCAGGCCAGTGTGAAATCGACTAATTCCATTAGAAGTGATAGAGGCTTGGAAGTCTCTCTAAATCTCGGTCCTGATCCATTTTTAATGGGAAGAATGGCCTGTGAAAATGTCACCAGTCCCTTTCAGGTGACGAAACGTGATAGAGGTTAATGACATGAAGAACATGGGAACTAACCCTGACCAGTTATCTGTGCTTAAGTGGATTTCCCAAATCTCTCATAAAGGAGGTCACATGTTCCACTTGTCCCTCATATCTAGAAAGTTCCCAGCCTTGCTTGTGATTTTCTCTGCCAAGACTTGGGATCCAGAGGAGTGACAGTGAGCCTGTAGCACCAGTGCCAAACCCCCACCCCTGGAACATATTTTTCATCTTTCCACAATACTTTGTGTCATAATTTGTCTTTTGATGTACTATTTGATGCAATTTATGAGGGGGAAGTGGTTGGATATTTCAAAATATTTAGTGGGAATTTGTGAGTGAATTTAATAGCTGTGGGATCTTTTTTTAACAGTTCCCTTATAGGGAAAAAACGGCTAAAACCAGCTTAAGATGGTCTTCCAGTCTGGTCATAGCTGGTTTGCAAGCTGGTCTTGTTTAGTATTTTTATTTTATTTTATTTATTTTGAATCGTTGCTTGTTAACCCACCTACATAAAGCCTACAGTTAGGATTATGAACAGCATTATCAGTGGAATATGTTTAATCTGATCAACATTGGTGTAGTGCCATTGTAAATTGCCGTACTGTTCGAACCCAAATGATTTTCATTAAATTACTGACGAATCAAATTGGGTTCGTTTCTCCAAATCGTGGAAGAGCGTTTGATTGGCCTGAAACACCAAACTCCCACCCCTCATTCACCTGAGCTAAAGTTTGAGCTCCCTCAGAGAGAGATCCAAACAGGGACGAACATGGAGGAGCTGGCTAAAGAAAGCATCAGCTTTTTAACAAGCCCCGCTCTGGACACAAACGGACCGAAGTTGGGCTCGTTAGCAGCGGTTTTCATCATGCTGAAGTCCGCGCTGGGTGCTGGGCTTCTCATCTTTCCCTGGGCGTTTGAGAAATCTGGAGGAATTCACTCTGCTGTCATTGTAGAAATGGCAAGTAACTCTTTGCTGCAATGAAACACTGATTGTTTAAATATTTTATGGCTCAGTTAACCTGGTTTCTTCACTGTGGCTTCTACCATATCGCTCTTGTGTACACTATCTAAAATTAATGAATTATCTTTCCATTAAATCTAATCCAAAGATCATTTGAGAGAACTTTTTGTTCAGTATATGCATATTGTTAACTCTATAATGTCTGAATAACATATTTCCACTTGTTTTGATTCTGTTAATGATGTTATATGATACATTTCTGTCTTGCATAGATTTCTCTTGTGTTCCTGATCAGTGGACTTGTCATCTTGGGCTATTCGTCTTCAGTCAGTGGACAAAACACATATCAGGCTGTGGTCAGAGATGTGTGCGGTCCTGCCATAGGCAACCTCTGTGAGATATGCTATGTCTTCAACCTCTTCTTCATATCTGTTGCTTTTCTGGTCATAGTTGCCGACCAGCTTCAGAAATGTAAGCAATGTAAAGCCGTTAATGGGACTTTTTTTTTTATTACTAATTGCTCATATTGTGTTTTTGTAAGTAGACGTTATCCATTAGATGATCCTCACATTGATCCATCTCCATTCATTTCTCCCAGTGTGTGTCTCTATATATGAGTTAATCACAGGATTGCCAGAATCAGAGATGCCGTATTACTGGTACACAGACCAGAGATTTGCCCTGTTTCTTCTGTGTCTCTTCTTCATTTTCCCTCTCTCTGTCCCGAAGGAGATCAGCATACAGAAGTATACCAGGTGAGGAACTGTGTTCTGACCGTTTTGTTTGCTTATTTTCTTGACTATATTGTTCAGAACAGTGTTATTATTGTCAACTAAAACTAAAACGTACTCATTTTTGGTCATTAAAATAAAGCGGAAAAAATATAAATATTACATGAAAATCTTAAAAATTAGAAAATAAGTGAAATAAGTTTAGGTATTAAAGTTACTAAAACTGAAATAAAAATAAATGAAAGTTGAATAGAAATAAAAAAAGAATTACAATGACAAAAGCACATAACACAATTACTAAAACTTCAAATGAATTAAATATATAAATTAAATTAAAAAAAATTATAAATAAAAGCTAATTTCAAATATTAATAATTACTGTAATAGTATAGAAATAATACATAAATAACCCTGGTTCAGTTAAGATGGCAAAGCAGGTTTGTTTTATGAAGGTTATTGTGTTTTCCAGGCCTGAAAAAGCCATGGAAGTTGTTGAAACCTTTGAAATAATGGTAATTCCTATAGTGATTATTTTTCTAGTTATGTTCTGCTCAAGATGTATTTCATCGGCTAGGCAATGGCATTTACTCACAAGTCACAGTGATGTCCCATTTGTGAGCGAATGATTTAAAATCGGTTCTTTTTAGTGAATTGTGTGCAACAGTTTACAAATTATTCTTTTGAGACTTGTCAGAATGTTTTTTGGATTTGATTGGTCAAAACTGTGGGAAGCCTGTTTAGGTGGAGAGAGTTGCAGGGTAAGTGTGTAAAAAGACTGTGATTGTGATTTCATGAATTTTATGAAGCGCTTTTATTGCTTGTTTTTCATTAGGACTTTTATGGTCAATTGCTGTGGCAGTGCACAGCATTTTGAATAGATTTAAAATGACTCTCCTCTGACTAATAAGCAAAGCTTTCTTCCCCACACATCATCAAGATAATTTGTTTAATGTCAGCAGCATTTATTTTCTCATCAATAGTCTTTGATATTTCTTTTTGCTCAGTGTTCTAGGAACTTTTGCTGCCACGTATCTCACTGTAGCCATCATTGTGAAATACCACATGAGGCCCGTCCATGAGATCAATCTGTCTCCTCTTTACAGCAGTGGGTGAGTGTGGAGTGACAGAGCTTTCAAATTTAGTCGCAAATTGTATAAAGGTTCCCAGCATCTTCAGAACCATCTTTTCCTCTTGCCGTGCCTAAACAAAACTTACTGTCATGCTGAACGAATGTTGTTGAGAATGTAATTGGCTCATTTAACTGAAAACAAAAGGTCACAGAACTTTTATCTGTGAAGGTGCCTGCTTAACTATCATTATTTTTATTATTATTTAGAGTAGGCTCATGGGCTTCGATGTTCAGCGTCATCCCGACTATTTGCTTTGGCTTTCAGGTGAGTTTTCATGCTTTTATTCAACATACTGCCATTTTGCATTTGAGGAAAAAGAGAGATTCTTTCAGTGAATATCATCACTTCGGTCCACAAATGAGGGGGAAGCCAAATTGGTTTTGTTCTCGCTTTAATATTTAAGGTCAGGTCAAAGGCAAAGCGTGAAAAATGGTGCATCTTTGAGGTGGGTTTTATTTGTTAACACCGGGGGATTGTCAAAAATGTAATAAAAGTCCACGGGCATAGCAGAAGAGCGCTGAATTACTCTGTGTCCGCTGCCCGAGGCTGATTGATTACGAGGCGGAAATGGAGATATGAAAAAGAGCTGTGCAGCAAGGGAATCTGTGAGAAATGGGCTAGTGCAGAAAGTTAGTTATTACAAGAAAAGCTTTTTTTGGTGTAGGCAAAGTGCGCTGGAGATCAGATGTTTGAACACAGCTGTGCTTGTGCTGATGCTGTGTCTGTTTTAGTGCCATGAGGCCTGCATTGCTGTCTACAGTAGTATGGAGAACAGGAAGTTGTCTCACTGGGTCTTCATCTCTGTGGTGTCCATGTTCATCTGCCTCATCATCTACTCTCTCACTGGTCAGTAATTACAATATATTTACCGAAACTTCATATGGAATCATGCTTCATGTACTTTAACAAAATTGTGTTGTGAATGCAGAATTTTACAAACCATTTTTAACAACCATTTTAATTTGTTCATTTCAAATATATATATATATATATATGTATGTGTGTGTTTGTATATGTATGTGTGTATATATATATATGTGTGTGTATATTATATATATATATATATATATGTTGGTAACTCTATTTTGATAGTCCACTTGAAACATTTTTCTAACTATAAGTAACTACATGTCAAAAAGCAGTCCTTAGAGTATTAGTAGAATGTCTGCTTAATATCTACTAACACTTTATTTTGATGCTCCCGAACACACATTCTCCTGACTGTAAGTAACTGCAAGTACGTGTCAACTTATTCTACTAACCCTAACAGTCTACTAATACTCTAATGAGAGTTAGTTGACAAGTAGTTGCAAATTAAGAAGAGTTAGTTGACATGTAGCTGCACTAAGTTACTTATAGTTAGTGGAATGTCTAAAGTGGACAAAATAAAGTTTACCTATTTGTTTACTAATGAGCATATTGTTGAACAGATGAGCTGTTAACAAGGACTATTTTGTAGGAGTCTTTGGCTATCTGACGTTTGGGAAGAACGTAACTCCTGATATACTGATGTCGTACAGTGGGGGTGATGTGGCCATGATCATTGCCAGGCTGCTGTTTGGAATCTCAATCATCACCATCTACCCCATCATTGTCTTGCTTGGAAGGTATGCAGCAAACTGTGTCTTATGGCTATTAGGAGAATAGTTTCTTGCACATACAGTATATAGATTAATTGACACGTCTGTAGATCTGTGATTCAGGATCCGCTGCTGCGGCGACGACACAAACACACAGCAGTGACAGGGTCTTGTGAGAGCCGGACGCGTGTTGCCTTGACCACAGCCTGGGTCACAATCACTCTTCTCATCGCAGTGTTTGTTCCAGACATTAGCAAAGTGATCGGTGTTGTCGGAGGAGTCAGTGCTTTCTTCATCTTTATATTTCCAGGTAATTGTGCGTGTCTTCTGTTGATATATTTTACAAGGCCACATGATGTGTGTTGAAATGAATACTTAGTTCATGTATATGTCATAATTTATTAACTGAAAAATGAATACTGACATTTGTAAAGGGGATCATGTATTTTTATATTTGCATTCTGATTTATAAAAAACGAATTCTCGTTATATGATGATATATATGGTTTCAGCTTGGTTCTCACAACACAATGTCTGCATTTTAATATAATGTGAATCTTTTATTTGTAGCATGATGTGTATTTATATAATTTTGTATTATTTTTATTGAAGGACTTTGCCTAAGATCATGTATTTTTATATTTGCGTTCTGATTTATAAAAAACTTATTCTCGTTATATGATGATATATATGGTTTCAGCTTGGTTCTCACAACACAATGTCTGCATTTTAATATAATGTGAATCTTTTATTTGTAGCATGATGTGTATTTATATAATTTTGTATTATTTTTATTGAAGGACTTTGCCTAATATTTGTGGTGCAGTCAGAGTCAATTTCTCTTACAATGAGGTGAGTGAAGTGGGGCATAAATATTGTAGTTCTTTAGTATCCTGTATGTTTAATGGAATTCATGCTTATTCTATTACATGTACAATAACCTTTTGTTTTTGTGCATTTTCCTCCAGATATCTTCTGATCACGTGGGGAATGATCACACTTTTCTGTGGTACCTATATTTTTGGCCAGAGCACTTCTGTTGCGATCATGCAACTCCTAAATTAAATTTAACACCATGACTTTTGTTTGTATGGTTTGGCATAATTTTATACATTGCATGTATGGAATAATTCCTTAAAAATGGAGATTGTTGTACAAATGTACAATCAGCTTTGTGTGAAATACCTCAGACAATCATGTCATGTAAATCTGAACTATTTATATATTGTCACGCAATGTTCTGCCATTTTAATGGCAAATTTCATGTTGAGATAGATGTGAGCTTTGCTATAATTACAGGGATAGTTCACCCAAAAATGAAAATTCTGTAATTTACTCACCCTCATGTCATTCCAAACCCATAAGACCTTCGTTCATCTTCAGAACACAAATTCATTTTTTTTTTGGATGAAATCTGAGAGTTTTCTGACCCTGCATAGACAGCAACACAACTGACACGTTCAAGGCCCAGAAACATAGTAAGGATCATTAAACATCACTAAAATAGTCCACGTGACATCTGTGGTTCAAACATATTGTTATGAAGCTATGAGAATACTTTTTGTGCGCAAAGAAAACAAAAATAACTTTATTCAACAATTTCTTCTCTTCCGTGTCAGTCTTCAACTCGCGTTCACAAGAGTACCATGCACCACAAAAGTATCCTCGTAGCTTCATAAAATTAAGGTTGAACCACTGACGTCACATGGGCTATTTTAATTATGTCCTTACTAACTTTCTGGGCCTTGAACGTGGTAGTTGCGTTGCTGTCTATGCAGGGTCAGAAAGCTCTCGGATTTCATCAAAAATATCTTAATTTGTGTTCTGAAGATGAACGTAGGTCTTACGGGTTTGGACCGACGTGAGGGTGAGTAATGTTCATTTTTGGGTGAACTATGCCTTTATATTTAGACTATTCTTTAGATTTCATTGGAAACACTTTTGTACACTTAAGCAAATTTGTAAATTAATAAATACATTTTTATATAAATTGTCTTAGAATAATTGAATGTGACAATGTAAAAATATTCATCTAAATTCATTTTGACACCCAATGACTGAAAAAAAAAATGCTGTAAATGCAATGACAGATCCTTTTTCAGTACTTTATTGAATAGCAGCACTCTACATAATCTAGAATTTTAACAAATTTCAGACGAATATAATACTTTGCATCCCTGCAATAAATCTCTACACTCACTTATAAGAGAGAAAGCCAGTATACGGAAACATACATGGGTATAAGAAGTAGTATTTCATCAAACTGCCATTAAAAGTGACTGCTCATATAGTAAGGTTTATTCATTTCATATATATAGAGTTTTGCTTTGTTCCGTTCCTGGAGTAATATAAAAGAAAGTAAGAAATGCACAAAATCCATTTAAAGTAGCATAGCTAAATTCTACGGCAAATAATTTACTAGACATTCATTTGTAACATGCACTCACTGTGAGGGATAAACAAACCAAACAGAAGGCAGGATTGGTGGGAAAGCAAACGGAAAGGAACGCTGCAGTTTGGGCCGTGTTGGTTTTGAGTTGTTTACACATTGAGCCAACCAGAAATTCACACAAATACAACAGCCTTTGAGTTACTGATCAACAAATGTGAGATGTGAAAGTCTGACCTACTTTGAAAAATCCTTTTTGCTTGTGCTGAGAAATGACATGATTTTATGCCAAATGTTCAATTATAGAGAAGCAATAAAACTGATGGAATAATAATTTAATGCCACCCTCTAACTCTACGCACTCTTTCTAGATCCATATATTATCTTTCAAAAATGATCAACATAAAATATTCAATATAATTTTGTTATTACTCAGGATATTCTCTCCTCTCTATCAGCGAATCTCATTTACATAAGCATTTCATCTATACTTCAGGTACATTGTGCTTTTGGACCAGATGTTTATTTGGTGTGTTGTAAATGTAGGCCCTTTGACTGGCAGAATGCGTCATGCTCATGTATTGACAAAAGTACCAGTCTCTCTACATGGCTCAGTGCGTTACACAAATGTGTCATGAAGATAGAGTTCAAAGCACTTATAACACCAACCTATAGCTAGTATCAAATGACCATTACAGAAATGCTATTGTCCATGGACGGCTGTAGAAATACTTTGCTGCACAGTTTTTGTCTTCTCAGAAGTTGTACAACAGGGAACTGTTTGCAAAGCAGCGGATGCATGTTTGAATGGGGATGAAATATTAATCAGCCTCATTTAGTTAGAAGAGACTGTTTATGTAAGTTGATATTTCAAATGCTAATGTGAATCAACCAGGTGAGGGTCCCAAACGCTCTGGGGACTTTTAATGTCGTTTCTGTATGTTGCATGGAGGGTGAAGAGGGAAACGATACTGTGTCTGGTGTCTGCAGCCGACACTACATTTGGCTCAATATCAAATGGATACTGTGTAAACAAGTAATTACAAAAGAGGAGGAGACAGAGTGGGGAGAGCGCAGAGAGAAAGGGGGGTAGTTAAGATAGCAGGGACTGTGACAGAGGGATAGAGAGGGAGGAAGAGGAGAAGAAGAGAAGGTTTTCAGGCATAAGGCGGGAACGTTCCACCCGCAGACCGGCTCGCTTCTCAGTCCCTGTTCAAGCTGCACCAGGCGGCTAGAAAGAGAGAGTCAGTGTCATTATTACAGAGAAACAAGAGTTTCCAACAGATGTTTAATGCCTCAGCTTTCTGTCTAAGTTTATACAAATATGTCAACCAACATTAGACAAATTGTTTCTGTTGTGGTTATGCAAAACGGCACCACAAGGCTGTTGACATCACTTCACATCCAAAGAGTGAATAAGATGAAGTGTTTTCATTATGCCATGGAGTATCGGAATGTGTGATGGAGAATCAAAGCAAGTCTTTTACTAAAAAAAAGGGGGAAAAAAATCAGCCGTTTTGCTCGTATTGTAATAGGCAATGCTGAACAGATGAAATACATACAAATTCAAGTAATTATTAATATAGATTATTGCAACTGAGCTATTGAGATTTATTGCAATATTCATTACTTTTATTATTAAATTAAGAGAATCTTCAATATGTGATATTTTGAACAGTTTTAGTTTTTGAACAGCTTCTTCTAAAATGTTATAAATTAAATATATAATTATAAATAATATAAAAAAAAACATATATTCGGTTACATTTTTTGGAACTATACAGCCCACTCCTATGTTTTAATTATACACACACACATATATATCTATATCTATATATATTTATGAATTTGTTTTCATTTTATGTATCTATCTAGCCATCTATCTATCTATCTATCTATCTATAGAGAGAAAGAGAGAGATGGTGTTATAGGCCACTCCTATTTACAACTATGCAGGATAATTACATTGTATATTTTGCACAAGCTGTCTCCTGACATACAGCTAAAATAAGCTTGAGAGAGTTTGAACTTCAAAAGGTATTAATGCAGAGAATGTCAGAGGACGGGCATGCTGAAAATGAGAGTAATCCTGTAGGGCAGGTAGGAATACATAATGGCTGTGAAACGTAAGGACATCACCCAGCAGACTACATTAAACACAGAAAAGTAGCATCAAAGGCTGGTTTGGCACCAATGCCCAAAAGCAGCCCCTACGGTTGGCAGCAGTGGAACGCACCAGGCACAGCGACAGCAGACACAGCCTCGGGCTGGCACAGAGTATCCACTTTCACATGCTGGAAAGCCTTGCAAGCTGCAGTCTGAACGTGCCTGAGAGAGAAGCAGAGAAGGTTAGAAAAGGAGCAAAAAAAAATTTCCTATATACAAAACGCATTTTGTGCTTGAACGAAAATGAACCGAACTTCAAAGTAAAAGTTTGTTTTCATGTTTTGTCTCAAGATAATTCAGGTGCTAATAGCAATCAAGATGAGCAGAGTTTAGAGAAATAAACCATGAGTCACGCAGAACAATAATTATCCAATGTTCTGTATGACCCTCCACTTGATGGCAGTACCTCCTCACAATTCCTGCTCTGCTTTTTTATTGCCTAAAGGGCTGCCGCTGTAGCAATGATTAGCATTAGCTCAATAAATCAACAGAAGTTTAAACATCAGCCAGTTCAGACAATGCTCACACGCTCCTCAAACTTTCATTAGAGGCAGCAAAACTGCAGCTAGTAGCTTTTTTAGTGCTTTCTGGATGGGGAAATGATTCAAGCTTTACTTAATCTTAGGTCGCCTACATGTTAGAGAACCTGCCAGGTCATGTCTCCAGCAGCTGTAGCTGCTTAAAGTCAATGCTAATTGTTTTTGCTATCCATTTTACATCTGTAATTTGATGTATTTTAAGATAGAAACAAGATATTCAATAAGAACAAATATAGGACAAGAATTATTTGGATGGTGAAAAGTGGGCGTTACATACCAGAATGCAGACTAAATGTGAGCTATTTGACTTTAATTAACATTACCATTGCTCCAATGAATCTTTCACAGAATGTGCATTAAGACAGTAAATAGGTTCAATTTTGATTTCATTTTGACTTTAGTAACTGTACAGGTGTGTTATTGTTGTATTGCAAGCCAGTCAGTGGCTTGGTGTTATTGAGTTATAAGAGTTTATTTAAATGAGTGGTTGTAAAAAATTAAACAGAATTTCAATCACTGTTCAACTGACTTCAGCATCCTCAAAAAAAGGAAACTCTAAATATTTCACAAACAGAACATGATAATAGAGTAATAGAGAGGAGGAAAGTTGAAAGGAAGAAGGCAGATAAAAGGGAGGCTACAGAGATGACAGTTCAGCAGCAATTGGGTCTTTGCAGAAGCTTGCAGATGTTCTCACTGATCAATTATTCACTAGTCTGATGTGAATCATGACGGCAGTACAAAATTCTGCCCTCTCTCAGAGAACAGACTCAGGGAGCTTCCTTGAGAAACACAACAAAGGACCTATTTTAACTCACTGCTCTTACATTAATATTTCATCCTGTGGGGCTGAAATGGATGCTCTCAGTCGTGGCCTGACCAAAAATTTTAAAAATGAAGTAACTACCGTTTAAAAGTTTGGGGTCAGTAAGACTTGTTTTATTGTTTTTGAAAAAGGTCTGTGATGGCAAAGCTGATTTTGTGCTCAATTAACATTTCTGTGAATCACTGTTGAAAACGTTTGTGCTGCTTAGTGTTTTTTTGTGGAAACGGAAACATTTTTCCCCCCCCCTGGATTCTCAGGATTCAATGTATAAGCCTTTACTGGCGCTTTTGATCAGTTTATTGCATACTTGCTGAAAAATTAAAGTATTAATTTCTTAAAAATAAAATAAAATAAATCTTACTGACCCCTTTTGGTAGCTTATCTAGGTTTAACCAGGGAACACAACTGGATAACCTACTGATTTTAAAACATTTCAGGACTACATTTTCATCTTTTAGGGCTTTGTAAACACTGTGTATTAATTCTGCAGAAAAAACAGCAATTGTTTAGCCAGTTTCATCATTAATTCATGAACTAGAACAACAACACTCCCCTCTGCTCGCCTGCCATCTTTATCTACAGGAGGCAAAACGATACAGTGTCGTTTTTCAATACATCAGGGATAAATACACAATGTTGAGACATGCATTTATGAGAGATGCACAGGTTCATTCACTAAGAAATGCATAGCGGTATAGTTTTTGCTACCCTGCAACAGACATTTTGACATATATGAAATATTTTCTCTCTCTTTTGAATTCTGATTTATTTTTTATTGTAAAGCACTTTGGATCGACTACGGTTGTGTTAAACTTGTGCTCTGTAAATAAAATTAGCCTTGCCTTATATACAGTAGAACATACATATACCATTTCCTCAGCAGACTGAAAACTGAAAACACTTCAGTCTGACATCCCAAAAAAGCACAGAATACTTGTGTACCATCATACTGACTTGCATGGTTGAATTTAATATGATGCATTGAGACATAAGGAGGGAATTTAAAAAAATAATCACTAGAAGGTCAAGCTTAAGACAAACACATGAACTCAACTCACTGGAAACAGTCTCTCTGAGCAGACACATTCTTCAGGTATTGTTTCAGGGCCTCGCAGAAGTCCCCCAGCTGCTTCTGGGAAACTTTCATCTCCTGGCGGATCAGGTAGAGAGACTGAAGAAAGGGAAAGAGAGTGATAGAGACAGAGACAAAGGGGCAGATTAGTTTCCAATAGTCTGGATACATAATGAAAACTGTGAGTCTGTGGGGATAACAGCAATGTCTTGTGATTAAAATGCATGCAAAGTTTATGGACACTTTGAATATTATTAACATTTGTCTTGATGTTAGTATTCACTTAATATTCTCTTTAGGCTAAATAAATAAATAAAACCAGACATATTTATAGACTCGAATCACAGTGCAAGGGTTCAAGAAATCATAAGTTATGAACACTTAAGTCTAACTCTGTTTAACAAAAGCAAGGAAAAACTGCCTTAAAAGCTTTGACCCTCATTTAATAAGAGTCATGGTCTATATTGCAGCTGAAGGGTTATGCAATATCTACATATGGTTATTCCTTTAGGAGAATGAGAAATAAATATGATATATACCAGACTGTAAAATCAATACAGCTACTCTTTTGAATTGTCGCCTAAGTAACTAATTAATTCCCAGTGTAATCTAAAATATGTAGAATTGTGGGAGTGTGGTTGGCTACCAAATAAAGTACAGTACTGGCTTTAAAACTGGCCTTTGCAACAAACAGAGAAGAGAAAAAAAACCTCATAACATTTCCAGAAGGATCTAGAACTTAACGGAAATGAAACTGAACCGCTTCTGACTTGTCTATTTCATAGAATTGCACCTCTCGTGTAACATGTCACTCAGGCCTCCCACTTCTTTCTAAATTGGTGCTGTCATCTTGAACCAATTTTTTTTAAGTCTGAGAGATTTGATTAAATAACTGATATTACCCTGCAACAGACTAAGAAATGATAGGTTTAAATGCAATAATTGCTTGGCAGACTATTTCCACCCTGAGGAGCCTGACGCACTGATTAACATCTGGATTTATATGCTGAAATGAAAATCATAAAAGTTTAAGATGCCTATACACAAGTCATTTCAACCTAAAGTAATATCCTCTGAAGTGTTTATAATACACCACAGTTCAAACTTTTGGGGTCAGAAGGAAAGAAAGAAATACTTTTATTTAATAAGTATTTATTGAATTAATCAAAAGTGACTGTAAAAACATTTGTGTTACAAAAGATTTCAATTTAAAATAAATGTTGTTCTTTTAAACTTTATATTCATCAAAGAACCCTGAAAAAGTATCATGGTTTACGCAAAAATAAGCAGAACTTCTGATACATAAACATTGATAATAATAAGAAAAGTTTTTTGAGCACCAAATCAGCATATTATAATGATATCTGAAGGATCATGTGACACTGAAGACTGGAGTAATTACTGCTAAAAATTCAGCTTTGCCATCACAGGAATAAATAATATTTTAAAATAGTAAAACAGAAAATAGTTATTTTAAATTGTAATAATACAGTATTTCACAATATTACTGTTTTTACAGTTTTTTGATCAAATAAATGCAGCGTCCCCAAACTTTTGAACAGTTGTGTATATTATCCTATAAGCAGGCCCACTGCACTTGGTGAACTCTGCAGAATTATTTAGATTTTCCCTAAAGGAAAAGTCTTTAGATTCTGTCTGGGTTTGCCTATAACTTTCATATGACATATTACAACCAAACAACCTCACCGCAACACAAATCATAACTTTACAGCCATTAAATAGTGAAGAAAGAGTAAGTTTTTGTAGAAACCAGGGTGTATTTGTAATGTAGTGTATGCTATAACTAAGGTGTCACATCTTTAATAGAGCATGTGCTGTTCCCCAGCAGGTGGGAAAGATAAAAACCAAGCGAAAACCATTAGGCCCTTTGATTTGACAGCCGTCCCGTTCCCCGAAGGCGAGGGCAATAAAAGAGCAGAAGCCTGGTAATTATCCCTGAACTTAATCAAGAGCACTATGCCACCCAACACTAGCCAGAATGCAATCAGAAACACTACATTACCCAACCTACACAAAACTCAATAAGTATCATTGTGTTTTCCCATTCTCCTCCACTGGAGGCCTGATCTGATGGGTACGTACGAATAATTAGAGGAACGCACGAGGATTCGTAATCCAATTTTCTTTGCATTTCGACATGTGGCTGATCCGAATGCGATCTGCAATGCGACCGATTGCACTAATGTCTTTCATTAGTCTTCAGTGTTTGTTTGAACTGCAAGGGTGCTTCATTCAGACTCAGTGCTGTGGAATAAAGTGATAAAACTAAGCTCTGTAGATGAAGCAAATGTGACCCATAGTGTAACTGTTAAGAGGCTTTGGGCTCAGTGGGATATTGTATTATTAGAATCCTTAAATCTCTCGCTCTGATTGGAGCCTGTTATAATTTCCTATAGCAATATCTCTTGGGTGTACTGCAATCTCTCTCATTTGGGCTTATGTGGAATTAGCCATCCCTGATGTGGTGAATGTGTTTTGTGTATGATGTGTATGCACGTGTGTGTGTTTCTCTTTTGCTCAGAAGGGAACCTAAACTAATGAACCCTAAAGACCCCCATGTGGAGTTGAACTGCTCCACTTCTGCATTATGCATCAGACTGTGAAACACACACACACACACAAACACTAAGAGAGGAGAGAGTATTTTATGTGCACAATTTCCTACCATGTAAGTGAGGAGAATGTCTCAGGTACAATACGAGTCCATAAAAAATGGTAGAAACCTCAGAGAGTTTGAGAAATGTCACAGTTACCGTTGAAACTGGGGAATACCATCCAATTTCTTTCTGATTGGCATCTTTCTACCCCCATTTTCCCTTTCACTGGTAACACTCACTAAATTGTGTTTTAATTTCTCCCCTTTTGAACTTTAGCATCTCTGAAAATGAGCTGCTTTGTTAAAGTCTGAGAGGTATAAATCGGAGACGTTCACTCTCCCCCTCTGCATCCATCCCATGATAATTCCCTCTAAATGAGCAAAGATGGCTTTCAGATATGTAGTTGTATAACTCCTTCAGATAGCTCTCCCTTTCTCTTTCTGTCTATCTTCAGTGGTTTTATCAGCAGACAGCTGATTTATATTCGTCCTGGCCAATCAAGACAAGCACTGCAGGTGGTGTAAGTGTCAGTGAACACAGCCTGTAAAGTATAAACTGCTGAGTTAACAGATGCATTGAGCTGTTGGACTGATCGGTCATTAGTCCACTCTCTATAAAAATGTCTTGAAGAGAAGATAAAAACTCTCCCTCCTTGCAGCATCTCCACTCTGTTATAGACTTCAAAAAGCCATTGTTTCCTTATATTTGGCGGTGGCAACACATTGCAGATGTGATGCCTGAACATTTCGTTTATGTATGTGTGAAATGTACAATCTGTGTGAAGATCATTATTATTAAATATTTACAGGAGGAAAACCAAAAACCTAAGTAGCGATAATCATATGCTAATATATGCATTCATACATATTCAAATATATGAAGGTGTGAAGAAATACACTATTGCTGTAATAAAAATCTACAACGCTACCTGTACCTGCTCCCTTTTCTTTTAAATACTCCGCATTACTGTTCAAACCAAAATGTTTCTTGTTATGCAAATTAGGTTCATTTCTTTAAAATGTTCTCTTGTCATCTAAATGTCAAAATGCATGCAATTTACTACATGCAAATGGAGCAATAATCACTTGTAAACAAAGAAATAGCACAGAAATGGCACAGTCATTGTTTTAAAATGGCTCTTTTCTGCTCTGTGTAATATTCACGGCAGATAACACTGCAGGAAAGCCTGACATTATTGTTGGTGTGATGAATTAATTCCAGAAATATCTTACGGGTCCCAAAATAAAGCTAGTGTTAACCAACAAACACAGAGGCACACGCTGAAGCTGTCAGGTGGAACCTGCTCAACCCCCATTTTGTCCTGAAATTGACAAGGATTAATGGATAAAAAGGAATGATTCAATTACCCCTTATCCCTCCAATGTCAATAAGATGGGAGTCAATTTGAGCTAAGATCTCTGTTACACACTGAACTCAGTTGCACTTTTTCTATTTTTAAACACGGCAATCTTTTCTTTATTAGATCTAAAACTTTTAAATCACAAAGTTCTACAAGAGATTAAATCCCAGCACTCCCATGCTTTAACTGAACAAAATAGTATGATATTTCTATGCATTCCCATCATATCGCTGGTCCACAGAGTGGGACTGATTTGTGGCCAGGTGAGGAGTAGTGTGATACTGCCTCTTATTTTTTCGAGGCACAAATGACTCCCGGAGCATGCTGGTATTAAACACAGAGCTGGTGCTTTCATATTGAGAAAGAAATGTGGTTAAATCCTGAGGAAAAGGTGGCAGATCTGCTGCAGGTGTGTGGAACAGCATGAGGAGCTCTGGAGAGACCCACAAAGAGTTAAGCTTGATTTGACAGGGGTCTGTTCACTGCTTTTTAGCAATAACGCTGCTTTTGTGTTTTAACATGGAGGGAAAAGGTGAAATTGAGGATTTTATGCATTTTTCATCATGCTCTTTGGTATATAAGACGTGCTTTAGTACTTACTGCGCTAGATGTGCCATCAGTGTCTGTTAGTCGCTGATGTAGGTCAAACCAAACTGTCTGCAACAAAAACCAGAACAGAAAAGCCACTAGTGAATTCACTGTCCCCCTCAGCTGCCCTTCACTGCTGCTGTCTGTTCGCGAACACTCAATCAGGTGAGCTCATCATGTTCTCATAAATGTGTGTAATCGCCCAAGGTGGGTCAATAATGAAAGAGTAAAGAGTAAATCTTGCATTTCACATAACTAATAATAAATACAGTAGCCATTTAGTTTTTCAGGTGTTGCTAGCTACTAATAGGACATAAAATCTTAAATTTCTTCACAATTTATGTGTGACGGAGTTGACATATCACATAAAAATAAGTATATACAGAACTCATCAGGGCCTGTGTGATGTGGAACTCATAGAAGATAAAATATGGAAACCTTCAGGATGGCAACTGACGTTGATTTTGCCTGATTTTTCAAATGTTTTCATAAATATCTGACAAAAAGTAACAAGACAGATGTGAAACTATATTAACCTCTTTCTTCAGTCCTCCAGTTTTCTTTGAAAATACATATGCATATTTCTATTTTGAAGAAATTAACATTAAATGTAATGTAAATGTACATGTAAAACCACCTGCCCCAGAGTCAGTATTCATTTAGATCAGTGTTTCTCAACCTGGGCCTGGGCACCCCCCAACACTGCACATTTTGTATGTCTCCCTTATCTGACACACTCATTTCAGGTCCTGGAGTTTCTTTTAATGAGCTAATGAGTTGAATCAGGTGTGTTTGATTAAGGAGACACACAAAATGTGCAGTGCTGGGGGGCGCCCAAGACCAGGGTTGAGAAACACTGATCTAGATGAATACTGACTCTGGGGCAGGTGGTTTTACATGTAGAAAGTGATAAAAATTTCATGATTTTTTATTAAATATAGAGAATTTCACATGAAAATTCTGTCATTAATTGCTTACCGTCATGTCGTTCCAAACCCATAAGACCATCTTCATCTTTGGAACACAAATGAAGATATTTTTGATGAAATCCGAGAGCTTTCTGACCCTCCATAGACAGCAACGCAACTAAGACATTCAAGGTCCAGAAAGGTAGTAAGGACATCGTTAAAATAGTCAATGTGACATCAATGGTTCAACCTTAATTTTATGAAGCTGTAAAAATACTTTTTGTGCACAAAGAAAACAAAAATAACGACTTTATTCAACAATTTCTTCTCTTCCGTGTCAGTCTTTGACGCGTGTTCACAAGAGTACCACCACGCATGTGTCACAATGTCCTTAATACCTTTCTGGGCCGTGAACGTGGTAGTTATGTTGCTGTCTATGGAGGGTCAGAAAGCTCTCGGATTTCTTCAAACAATATCTTAATTTGTGTTCCAAAGATGAACGAAGGTCTCACAGGCTTGGAACAACATGAGGGTGAATTTTTAGGTGAACTACTCCTTTAAGGACATACTAGTTTATTCTTGACTTTGATTCATTTCAAACTAGAAATGTTGCTCTTTGCAGTCATGTTTTCTAGTATGAAGAATCTGAGCAGTGAAAGAAAGCCTGCAAGTATTATTTCCCTTCCTCCATGTAGAGCCTAGAAGCACTGTCACTCGGATGTAATAATGTATGCAGATAATAAAAAAATGCTGAGAACAAGAACCGTATATATTTCAAATATTCTCACTATATTCCAAAAATAGGGACTTTATGAATTCATGAGGAATTTACAGCAGCCATGACTCTGAAAAGTTAACACCATCGAAACGTATGAATCATTATGTGCTTCATAAAAAGAGAGGTGCTGGTATCTCCTGTCAGTCCATCCATAAGTGAACAGGGATAGTGTGGAATATTCTTTGCCATCACGGAATGACAGAGTACATAATGGCCGGTAATGATGCCACAAATTCGTGCAGCTGTCTTTCTCACTGAGAAAAGTGATGGCGGGTTATCCATCAAAAATAATAGCAAGAATGACAACAGCCGCACTGTTGAGTATGAATACTGCAGGAACGGCTTGAGCGTTAGTCTCCACAGTGATTGGAGGCTATCAGGGTTCCACAACTGGATAGAAAAGGAAATGATGCGTTTCCTAAACAGTGGGGGTGCATTATGCAGACAACAAGAGCATTCTGATGACTGATCCAGCTGTGAGCCAAAACGGGTCACCAAAGTCAGGCTGCCCTGTCTGCTAAAGCGACAGTGAGAATGGGGAACAGGACAGGACAGACGTACAGTGCCATGTTTGACATTTCAGTTAAACTGAAGGCTCTGAGGATGGATGTTTAGAGGAGCATGTGTTAAATCCTGCACAGACCCAGCTGTGCTGCAGGTCTGGTTGTACTGACCAACAATGGCAGATCTCACAGTGGACTGTGCAGAAGAACTTAGAGTTCGACAAGACAACTGGAAAAAACTGTCACTGATTTGAGAACTTTGAAGGCATGCCAAACTATGACGATTGCAATTGTAAAAGGTTGCATGGCTTGCAGGGGTGGTTAGAAAAAAAAAAACATTTCAAAATATTGCATTGTTTTACCATATATTTATTTATTTACCATATATTTATATTTATATTATAATATATATATATATATTTTTTTTGTAGTAGCATTAGGTCAAAGTAGGTGTAGCATTAGATCAAAAAACACACTCAATTATTTCTATTCAAACAATATTAGTATAAACAATAAACAATAATGAGCTAATAATACTATTGTGTAAAGCATTGTAGTCCATCAGATGAAAGTCAGTAAAAGATCAAACAAGTTTTGAATTAATAAACAGTAACTATGCAGTAACTATTTCATACACTATCGTTCAGAGGTTTGGGGTTGGTAAGATTTTTGAAATGTTTTAAGAAGAAGTCTCTTATGCTCACCAAGGCTGCATTTAATTGACAAAAAATACAGTAAAAACTGTAACACTGATATATATTATTACAATTAAGAGTTTTCTATTTTAATGTTTTAAATGTTATTTATTCCTGTGATGGCAACGCTGAATTTTCAGCAACCATTATTCCAGTCTTCGGTGTTACTGTCATGATCCTTCAGAAATCATTCTAATATGCTGATTTGATGCTCAAGAAACATTTATTATTATTATCAATGTTGACAACAGTTGTGCTGCTTAATAATTTTGTGGAAACTGTGATACATTTTTTAAAATTCTTTGATGACTAGAATGTTATTAAAATGTTTCTACTGTCACCTCAGATCAATTTATAGCCTCCCTGTTGAATAAACATATTCCTTTCTTTAAAAAAATAATTCTGACCCCTATCTTTTGAACAGTAGTGCATATCAGAAAATAATAATGTTTAAGTTAATTAATTTAAAATGACACTCTTCATGATATTTCTCTTCCTGCATTATAAAATTGATTGTATATCTTGTATCCTTGTTAATCTGTCTGGACCAAAACCAAAACATCATCCAGTACCAGAGGAGTTTCTGCTGCCAAACCCCAGATATCCTCCAATTCATCCCGTCTCACCAGGATGTGTCAGACTCAGAACCTCCCTTTCACTGAGAGAGGAATAAATCAGTCGAGCTGGTTTGGCTATTCTTAGCTCCAGCAATAAGAACCTGCCTGCCAAAAACTCCAGTATTAACTGGGGACTCTATTAGTCCACTGTGCTCAATGTCTATCAGACACACATAATAAAATGACTGAGCGAAGTAGAGAGAGATGGTGAAATAATGGTTAACCAAAAAAGAAAAGTTACATGGATGTTGAGTGAAAAGAATATAATGGTAAAAACAGTCATCTGCTAGAGCAGTACTGTGGTTGACAGGTCTGTTTATTGCTTTCTTTGTTTCACCGTATCATTCCTGCCCTTCTTCACTGCTCTCCTGAGCAATGAAAGTAATAACTATAGGAGGAAAAGATTACGGGCTTTGCTAAATGCAATCTGAATCTCCTCTCAGGGCTTTACATATGAATGTGTGTAATTATCAGAGTGTGCATGTGTGTGCATAAGTGGATGTACTGTAAGTGCAGCAGTAACAGAAATTACAGAGCTGTATTTTAGGTACAGGAGGTACAGAAAAGCTGCACAACAAAGTCTTAAGGCCATGACACACAAAGCTGACAGTTAGCGAACATCGGGCCATTGTTGAGCTATTCCAATGCACACAGATTTTCATTAACGACATGGCATATATATCTACAGTGCTAGTTTCCATTTCTCTTTATAAATGATGAACATAGACTATTGCCATGTGCTGACAGTCATTTCCTCTCACGCAGCCACAAAACGTAGGTGTCTATGTTCGTCATGGTGTGTTCAAGTGCAACTTTAGCCCAGACGCACACAGCGTGAGGCGACATCACAGTCAGCTTTTGTCAATGCAAGTTCTTTGTTGTCGTTTTGGTGTGTCACAGCCTTTACTTGCTAATCATCCATTGGACTTATAAAACGAGGAATCAAAGTTTCATCTCTGGGTTTGAGTTTTTAGACCAACAAAAATCCACGTCCCATCTTTCCATATTCAAGTCCCATTTGATATTTACAGGTTACCCTTACACTGCCATTCAAAAGTTTGGGATTGTTTTTTTTAATGTTTCTAAAAGAAGTCTCTTATACTCACCAAGGCTGCATTTATTTGATAAAAATACAGTAAAAATAGTAATATGGTGAAACATCATTTCAATTTAATATAATTGTTTTCTATTTTAATATATTTTAAAGGGGTGGTTCAGTGTTTTTTTTCTAGGCTTGATTGTGTTTATGGGGAGCCGTCTAACGTGTTAATGCTTCGTTTTTAAAAAAACACATTATTTTTCACATAATTTACCTTTATTCCACACCGCTTTGTCCCTTCTCTGAGAAGCGCGCTGCTCATTTCCTGCTTTTATGAACCCCCGCCCTCAGAAATAGGCGATGGGCTCTGATTGGTTAGCTAGCCCAGTGTGTTGTGATTGGCTAAACCGCCTCTAGTGCGCGTGTCTCGTTCCCTTCGGGGAACCATGGTTACATACGTAACCTGGAGACGTTTTCTCTTCCTCTTCTCTAAAGCAGCGCAGCATGGCCTCGCCCCCTTTGCTGCCTTTTCTCGAGGGTGGGGTTTATCTGGGTTTGTTACCTCACGAACCCGGGAAGTAACTTGTTGTAGTCCCTACCAGCCGTTTTTGTAGGCATTAAACTGCCAGAATTTTAAAAGACGATATCTCTGTTTGCATTGAACTTTCAGTTTCGTAACTTTGCAGATATTGTTTATGCTCAAACAGCAACATTACACACTAACTAACGTTAAAAAAGTGAAATCGCAATGAACCACCCCTTTAAAACATAATTTATTCCTGTGATGGCAAAGCTGAATTTTCAGCAACCATGTCTCTAGTCTTCAGTGTCACATGACTATTGCTGTACACAGTTCTGCTGCTTAATATTTTTGTGATAATCATGATATACTTTTTTAAGGATTTCTTGATGAATAGAAAGTTCAAAAGCACAGCATTTATTTGAAACAGAAATCTTCTGTGAAACTGTAAATGCCTTTACTGCCATGATCAATGCATCCTTGCCAAATAAAAGTATCAATTTCCTAAAAAAAACTTACCCTAAACTTTTGAATGGTAGTATATGTGACACCAGTCATAAGTAACACGGGTATATTTGTAGCAATAGCCACCAATACACTGTATGGGTTAAATTATTGATTTTTCTTTTATGCCAAAAATCATTAGCATATCAAGTAAAGATCGTGTTCCATGAAGATATTTTGTAAATTTGGTACCGTAAATATATTAAAACTTAATTTTTGATTAGTAATATGCATCGCTAAGAACTTCATTTGGACAACTTTAAAGGCAATTTTCTCAATATTTAGATTTTTTTGCACCCTCAGATTCCAGATTTTCAAATAGTTTTATCTTGGCCAAATATTGTCCTATACTAACAAACTATACATTAATGGAAAGCTTATTTATTCAGCTTTTTTTTTTTTTTTCAAATTTAACCTTATGACTGGTTTTGTTGTCCAGGGTCACATATGAGACGGCCATCAAACATCCACTACTATAATATTTGTTTATAATGACATACTATTTAATCAAATCAAGTTGCATCAAAGTCTTATCAGGTTTATGCATTTAAAAAAAAAAAATAACTACAACAATGCAGTAACAAGCAAGGCCAATTTACAGACCAGTATAACAGCCCTCACAGCCAACACCTGCCACCCTCTGAAACATATACTCTTTTGTGTTACTTGTGTGATATTTAATTTTTATTTGAAACAAATACAAAACACCTTTGAAATCTATGCATTATTATGTTATCAGTTGCCATAAAACCAGAAACTAAGCTATATCTTTCCATTTATATTTTTATTTTCAATGTCTTAATACACTGGATTGCATCTGCACAGATCTGTGGATTTAGACCTCTTGCTTTTATAAGACGCTTCCCAGGAGGAAGCACTTGACCTCTCAGTATTATAAGACAAACCTCTTACCTTATTCTCCAGACGTCCAATCAGCTCAGCCAGTCGGTTGATCTGTGTCTCAAGTCCTTCTTTTCTCACCTCCACAGCTCCTGACAGAGACAGAGAGGCACAATGCATAATTTGCAGATAGTTCCAGCAATGTTTCACTCTTCCAGGCACCTGAAACCTCATCTCAGAATGGCTGTCATAGCAATGCGACAGAGCGAATCAAACGTTCAGACACTATTACTGAGCTCAAGTTATTACAAAGATTATAATGGACGTTTACACTTCTTTGCAAACTGTTTTGAGTTTTTACCCATCAAAAGGTGTTCGTTAGGGCAGATGTCACATATAAAAAAAGTACTGAAAAGTACTACCACGTTTTTTTGGAATTGTACCCGTAGTATTACCATCTGATACCACGGTACCGCCACTGCGAATGATAAGTACAGTATTGTTTTTCACAGAAAAACAAAAATGGAGAGTGATTAAAATGATTTCCACCCTTCCTTTCTTTCTTTTATGCAATGACAGATCCTATTATTGAGGGAAAAGGTTTTCCTGCCTTTGAAATCAGCCCCACTTGAGGTGCCAAACCAATTAGACTCTAACACCTCCCTTGTGTTGATGAGACCAGCATAACGGGGAGGGGAGACACTTTGGAACACATTAACTGTTACCATAGCAATAGTGGGACCAAGTGAACAGGGTCTGAAACCTTTTAAAGGCATAACAAGATGGTCACTAAATCAGTATATCAACATTGAACTGAGACCAGTTTGAGGTTTTCTTAAAATAAGTAATATTAGGGCATACTGTAGCACAGCATTCTGTGAAACATACATCAGATAGAACATGTACATAAAATCAGCACAGAAAATGCTAAGTTTGCAATTCTGTAAGGCCAGAACCATACAGGATTACAATGTTCAAATGACATGTCTCCATTATTCTTCATATGAGCAGCAGTAGCGCAACAGACATTTCTTCACTCATACAGTAGAAGTCTGGAATGGATGAAGATAATCTGGGAGTCTTGCCACATGGTCTTCCTGCTTATGAGACTGTCATGTTAATTAGCTTGGGCAATTTAGCCACGACATACTGACTTGGAAAGAGCATCAGTTCAGACTCCAGTCAGGACCAAGCTGGGCCGAACCCAAACCTTTCCCTGACCACCTGCTCCTTCCAGATTTAGTCCTGTCAAATGAATGACATGCCAATATGGTATCTATGGTAAAATTGGAAAAAGTCTTGCTTAGTTTGAAACGTTATGAAACACAATGACTCTCTGAAGAAAAATCTCAGCAAGCAAAGCAAAAAGGGCAAACTTAAGGTGAGACACTACAGGCACAACAGGGTTTTTCATTCATTGGTCAATGGTTTTTCATAAAGTGCTGTTTCAAACTAGTGCAAAGAAAATATTCAAAATACACTTTTAAGTGTTGTTTTTATCACACTTTATCCATTTCAATTACAAGGAATATCTTTAAAGGAGTCAGAAATCTCCACTTATATATATATCTATCCATATTCAAAAGGTTTTTACAGAAGGATTCATTTATAATTTGTCTGATTTTATACAGCATTTTATCCCAAAAAAACGGTGGAAAAAAAAGCATTTTTTTCCTAGCTGTTGACAGTGGCTATCTTTCCAGCTAAATCCAGTATTCAGATTTCTGTTCTGAAAATGTATGCAAATTAATGCATATTTAATTAGATAATGTATCATTTGCATATTTAAAAAGAACATTTGAGAAAATTTGTAATAGAAAAATGTTTGCAATTCTTAAAGGGGTCATATGACGTTGCTAAAAAAAACATTATTTTGTGTATTTGGTGTAATGAAATGTGTTTATGCGGTTTAAGGTTCAAAAAACACATTTTCCACATACGACATGCATCTCCACGACATGACGGCGGCGGAAACAATACTACAGCGACAATCAATGTTACGCCTTCTTTCTTTGCGTGAACATTTGGGCGGCGTTATGCAAATCTTCCCACACAGTGACGTAGATATGTGGGGGCAAGTTTGAACGAAGCGTTTTAGGAGGGCGTGGACGAGTCTTAACTTTTATAAAGAATATCTCTTTGGGTTTGAATCTTTAGTCTTTGCAACTTTAGGGATCTTATCTATGCACGAACAGCTTGTAACACTCCAAAGAGAAAGGAAGGCTTGAAATCGCATCATATGACACCTTTAATGTAATCAATCAGTGGGGGTAGTATGGTAATATCTATTAGTAAATTTTTTTTTTTATCCTATTGACAATATGCCTGGATTGTCCAAAATAACATTGTTTCTATTAGTGCTACTGTTTCATCCTACAAACTGTCTTACATTATATAAATTTAGTGACAATTATTGGTAAGTTTTTTATTATTAATAATTATTTTATCTACTGATAATGTTATGGCCGCTAACAAATAAAAGGCAGATATTGAAATTTTATTAAACTTTTTTGTCTAAATGAATTAAAAATAATACACAAAAAAGAAAATCAACCATTTTAAATGCTACAAGTGAATTCAGGCACTACAGCATTACAAATGTAATCTAAATTAGGGGAAATGTGCACGCACAATTAAATATCCAATATCGGTAATCTAGTATCAGAAAGAATCACTATATATAATCATTGAATTGTAGGAATCAAACTGAGACTGTGTGTGTGTTTGTGCAACATGAGCAGAAATAAGGTGGAGAGCAGACTGAGAGAAGGAAAGCAATTTGAGAAAAGCCTGTGATTGACTGATGGGAGAAAAAGTGCCATGTGCAAAGCAAGTCTTGCAGAAGTATTGATCAATATTCTCATCCCGGTGCTCATAAACTACAGCTTGGACAGCACGGTCCAATCACGCCTCTCCCTGCCGGAGCTGACAGCTAGAATGGCGCTTTTATTGTGAACCGAGTCAGCTTTATCAGTGTGTAGGGGAAATTTAAAACTAGTGCCAGTGTTTGAACGTCACCCATAAAACACACCTCTTCGATTCAGCGCTGCGGTCTCACTTGAACAATATCGGCATATTGGACAGGCCGACTTTACAATAAAAGTGAGTGAGAGGACAATTGAAATCTATATTAATTACCGTCAATAAGGAGTGTGCATGTCAATATAAGCTTCCCTTTACAGCTTTTTGTCCTGAAATGTCAAATGGCATCTAACACACCTACTGAAATGCAGACACACTAAGATCAGACTCCAAATAAGCTCTGGATCTGTTCGAATGATAAATCCACAGCAACAGAAATGTCTGTATTGCTTGGCTGATTTGGAGAAATTGACTGCATGACTATTCTATTAGCACTGAGAGGAAAGTGAGATGGGCATTTCAAAAAGAATCCTATATTGCCTTTCTCTGTGAAACAGAAAAAAAGAAAAACACTAGAATTAATTTGCTATCGTATCTCCAGGCGCACTCTAACTCCTTTTTCAAACTAAAACTCGGGAACGCTTTGAGGAAGACCTTTTTTCCACCCTCTCCTCATTAAAAACTCACACATTTCTTCAGTTGCATCATGCATACAAGACTGTCGAGAGCGTGTGGTATGTGCTGACTTGGCACATGAATGGCGTTGTGTTGTTTTAGTGTCTCTTCAGAGCGGTTTCATAACCAACTCACTGGAGCTCAGGCCCAAATCTCATCAGTAATGGAAATGTGGAGTTTGTTGATACAGAAAGCCCACGGGAAAGCCTGTGAAACCACATCTTTGACAGACTTTAACTTTGCCTTTGGCTATTAGACGGCACACAGAATGGTAAATGCGGATGTTTTGCGTGATAATGCAGTTGGCCACCAAGTGTGCACCACAAAAGAGATCCTTACCAAATAGATTTATGCAATGTTTGGAAAAACAAACCCCATGATGAACAGAAGCAATAAAGCAATGCGCCAAATAGACCATTAAATAAGTCCTCAAGTAAACCTCCACTAAAAAACTGCAGGAAAATAGTATTGAAAGTATGGCGCCTCTTATCTATGTGCCAATTGTTCTAATAGAGGTAATATTACTAAAAGTCAGTCTTTTCCTCTCACAGACCCTGGCTGAGGAACAGCTATCTAGTCTCAATGGAGATTTCCCTGAGATTTCCACCATGTCTCCATTCCCTTGTGAATCACTCATTGATACTCTGGCAGTAAAGCATTTTTAGGCATTTTAAGGTATCATAGGTGAGGTACAAAATGAACCCTAGTTAAAAATACTACTGGTATTACAAAATATAAAAAGTATAAAAAATACAAAAAACTGGTATACTTAAAGTCTGCAAAATGTGACTAATTTTGTACTTAGTGTACTTTAATTGTGCAGAAGTCCAACTAAAGATACACGTAAGTATATTTGATTGTGCTAAAGTGGAACTATTGCAAGTATACTTAAGTACACTTTAAATATCTTGCGTTTAAAGACCGATATTATTCAAAGATCATACAATCCTCATCATTAGTGACAATTAAACACATTTTAGGCTTAATATTAAGAAATGTGCATTGTGCACAAGTAGCACTCCCAATAAAGTTTAATTATAATTTTAATATCAGTAAGTCTCGAGCAATATGTCAGTAAATATGTTAATAGATTTTAACTATACTTAGTATGAAATAAATGTATTTTAAATACATTACTTTTTTACTAGGGTAGGCAGTTTAATTTTGCTGTCTTTTAAGATACCTATTTTTAGCCAAATTCACATGACAAGGCAAAGACAAAGACAAGGCAATCCCAGAATGTGACATGCTCATTACAAAAACAGTACAACAAAGATGGTGGACAAGGTGAAAGAAATGATTACAAAAAATAAATAATAATGGTAATTTGAAAAAGTATTGACGAACATACTTTGTGTAACATGTGAACAGTATAATATATATAAAAAATATTATTTTAGCCAATATTTAGGTGTGCTACTGTTCAAAAGTTTGGGGTCAGTATGATGTTTTGTTTTTTGAAAGAAATTAATACTTGTATTCAGCAAGAAGGATCAAAAGTGACAGTAAAGAGACTTATAAAGTTACTAAAGACTTCTATTTCAAATGAATGCTGTTCTTTTGAACATTGAAATGTTTGTTGAGCACTAAATCCGTATATTAGAATGATTTCTGAAGGATCATGTGACACTAAAAAATAATTAATGCATAAATAAATGCAGCATTGTTTACCATGAAAGACTTCTATTAAAAAACATATCGACCACAAACTTTTACACTTTATAATAAAGTTCTTAAACTTTTTTTAAATTTATTTAATGCTTACTCTGCTGTAGAAGGCAGCTGTCTGTGTAGGTAGCAGACAGCAATACAGTTCACTAGGGTTTGGAACAGATCTTGTAATGTAATGTAAATGACAAAACAAATTAGAGGTTTCTTGGAAAAGAACTCTCAGGCGTATGAGGTAAGAACCAACCGTTTCACCACAACCTTGTTCAAAAAGTCTCATCACAGCTGGTTCTGCTCACATACACAGATGCATGCTGCATTTATGCTGATGCTTGGAGACATAAGTGTATTCAGTAGGTAGAAGTCACTTTGCAAGTTTTGTGTGGGCGGAGTAATTCCAGATTTACATTATTTCAGACTTGAATTCTAGAAATGCATCTTCTGCATAAGTACATACTTAACCCTATAAAGTCTACTCTATCATATTTGATACACAAATTTTAAAGCCTCAAAATGATCAACATGATCAAAAACACAACATTCTACATGCCTTCTGTCATCTGCCTGACACAGTACTTTAGACTTTTTTTTAGCCTTTTATTATAATTGTAAAACTGTCCACTAGATTGTGGGACACATGTGTTGTTGCTAAGAAATCTGTCCTGGATTTTTAAAGTAAATATAAGAAAAACCTTTATATTGTTATATTAAGGTTATATTTCAAGGTGAACACTTACTAGACTGAAGCAACTTAGATTTACTTGATTATCCTTACATCATTTTTAGAAAATTCATGTTAAAATGTGAGTATCAAATATGATACAGCAGGCTTTTGAGGAACAGTTATTTGATTAAGACAGCTAATAACAGTTATTCAATAAAGAAACACTCCAAATAAAGTTGAATTATAATTTTGTATCAGCAAGTCTTAAGTGATATGTCAATAAACATGTTAATGGATTTGAAGTATACTTAGTATTTTAAATAAATTATGCCAGTTTTTTTTTTTTTTTTACTAGGGTGATCACCTCACCTGCACCTGTGTTGATGTTCCTCATGCTGTCCTTTGAAGTGACTCTGTTGTTGGGAGGATAATCTGGCACCGGGGTCTCATAGCGCCTATCTGGGACGCGTGGGCTGGTCTTACTGGGGTAGGATCTAGGTCATAACAGGGAGAACAAGGACAAGGAATACAGATGATTAAAATGTTTAACTGAAACCAACTAAACAGTATTTAATTTCATTAGAAATAGTCTTTTTTTATTTAACTTAAATCATTTTTAAATGTATGATGGCAGCAAAATTTTCATCCATTTTTAATCCCATACCCGGGTGAGATCCCAAATCTGCTCTCTTATAATTAATGTCAGCAAGCCATTTGAATCCTGCAATTACTGTAATGTAATCATAAAGCATTTGCTAAATTGAAAGTCTACTTAACTTATGGATACATTCATGTCCTAATGGACATATATGTTGATGAATGGGACAAGCTCTATTTCTCACCCCACTGATGAATGCTGCTCATCAATGGCATCCACAGCACTCTCTACAGAGTTCAGCAGAGACTGGATCTGATTGGCTGATTCCTTCAACAGGAAGCGGGTCACAAACTGCTCAACATTAGTTCCACGTTCATATACCTGCAGTGAGCGAGAGAGAAAAAAAAGAGAGGAAGAGGAGATTGAAGGAGAGAAGACAGATAAGAGCACATCAGCACTTTACTGAGGATCTTAAGCATGTATATTTGACGAAGTTCTGTTTGAGAAACTCTAGTGAACTTTGCCCCAGCTTTAAGTACAACATCCAGAGGTGCAAATCTCCTGAGGGACCCGGGGGATGAACATGTCTGGAATGAGCTCAAAGAAACAAGAAAAACAAGATGCAGTTCATGTAGGCAAAAGCTCAAGGCGAGTTAAGTTCTGAAAGCTCGTAATGGTATTGGACATTAGAGGAGCCAACACTCATTGATCTGGTGACATTTTGACCACTTCCCCAAACACTCAAGGTTTGTTTTACACCGTAGAGGCATAATGTCACACAAGGGTGTTGTATTGAAAGAAATACACTGTGAAGGTGTTAAAGACTATGGCCCTGAACCCACTTTAGTGCTGAACTTTAAGAATCAGAATCAGAATCAGAATCAGAATGAGCTTTATTGCCAGGTATGTCACGGAGGCAGCCATCAGCGTCGGCGCCATTTTAAGCATTATTATTGTACATATAAACACATAGATTCTGTCAAATGCTCCCAGCAGCCACTGTGGAGTCTCAGTTTAGAGGTTTGCAATCTCTCAACCACAAATGTCTCATCTTTTTTTTGCGATTTCCTCTTATATTCTTGATCACTGTCCTGTCTAGATATTGTCAGGATGGCAAAAACCCACAATAAAGCAACTCTCTTGTGTAGCAGCCAAGACTCAAATCCTGGGCATTGTAAAAAACGAGTAAACAGCTAGTCTTTCGCTTGCTCAGTCATTGTCCATTGGCACTGATATTATGCACTGATTTGCAGAAAGATCGTCATGTTCAGCGTTTTAACCAACCCCTGCCTTCACTACTGATCGCAATTGAATATCTAAATGGAAAGGCAGCATTGGCAAGGGAGTAAAATTGGACTGCAGTCCTGGCCTCTGTAAGGTATCTCATAAATTATGCCGCATTGCCAATGCAGACTTAGGATGACTGTGTATAAAAGACCATAACAGAGGGAGTAATAAAGGAGACTGGGAGCACTGACAGTCTGTAGTGCTCCGTCATTCCAAGAAAACAAATTAAGTGAGTGAAGGAGAAGGGGTGAAGTGTGGAGTTGTGTAGCCTAGTAGTTACATTTAAGGGCTGGAAATGAAAGGCTTGCAGGTTTGATAGGGCTTAAAGGGATAGTTAACCCAGAAATTATATTTCAGAAATTTACTCAACTTCATGTTGTTCCAAATCTGTACGACTTCTCTTCTTTTGTATTCCACAGAGGAAGGTTTGTTGTTTTGGACCACACCGACTATCATAAAATGAACAAAAATATAGTTCTTAAAATATTATATTTTGGGCCAGTGCAAACCGTTTTTTGGCGTTAAAATAGTAGCATCAGGATTGACTAAAGACGCGCAGTGAAGAATTAGCGCTGAACAGGCCTGGACACAGTTATTTTTGTGCCTGACCTTATTGAATATGCATTTGTAGGAGTTTTCCTTTCAAACACAAATGCAATTTATTAACATTTGCGCTCGTCAAATGACTGGTATTTGTGCCATTATTTAACGCCCAAAAAAAGCATGTCTTAAAGCAGGTGATCATTTGCGCTGTTCTTGGTAGATTGTGCTGGTCATTATGGAAATGATCTGGCTGCCTCTGTGTTCTTTAATGTGCGCATAGTCAGTAAATCACCCGCAGAATTTTCCCCTGCCATCTGCGCTTTTATGGAATTGCTCTCTAACGCTAATTTGCCCTGTTTAGTAAATCTGACCCTTTGTGTACCGCAGAAAAAAGAAAGTCATACAGTGTTGGGTTCTGCCCCTTTAAGAATGTGATGCTTAAGAGTGTACATGATTCGGAGTCATTAAAAAGAAGAGAAACGATGCACAGCACGAGATTAATGTAGCTTGTTAAGACTTAAAACGATCTAATAACATCAAAATGGCTTTACATGTTGATTCTTTCCTGATCCCAGTGTGGTCATCATATTTTATTGAGTCATTTGTGGTTCATGTTAATTGTTTATTGAGATCGCTGTGGATAAATGTGACCCTGGACCACAAAACCAGTCTTAAGTCGCTGGGGTATATTTGTAGCAATAGCCAAAAATACATTGTATGGGTCAAAATTATAGATTTTTCTTTTATGCCAAAAATCATTAGGATATTAAGTAAAGATCATGTTCCATGAAGATATTTTGTAAATTTCCTACTGTAAATATATTAAAACTTAATTTTTGATTATCAATATGCATTGCTAAGAACTTAATTTGGACAATTTTAAAGGCGATTTTCTCAGTATTTTGATTTTTTTGCACCCTCAGATTCCAGATTTTCAAATAGTTGTATCTCGGCAAAATATTGTCCTAACAAACCATACATCAATGGAAATTTTGAAAAATTGACACTTATGACTGGTTTTGTGGTCCAGGGTCACAAATAGTGTAAACGCCAAATGTGACGCAGTTATTTAACTATGATTATACATTTGTTTGGTTTCTAAGTAAAAGAAAGAAACAACAACAACTACGTTAATGTTATCTTTATTGGTAACATACAGGTTTGGAATGACATGAGGGCGAGGAAATGATGACAGAATTGTCAGGTTAGGGATGCACGATATATCAGTACCAACTCTATAACTGATTATTTAATATTTATTCATCTAATACTCCCTTAAAATTAATATTTAAAATCACTAATAATAATAATATTAACACTGTTAAATGTAATCTTACGCAAATCCCTAAATGACTATCCATTTAGTGTTGCCTAAATTCAATTGTAGCATTTAAAATAATTTTTAGTGCTTTCATTTTTTAAAAAGTAGTATTTAATATGAGCAATATATTGCTTATCAACAATAACATCAACAATAACATGAAAATAATTAAGGATATTTATATAATTTCAATATGTATATAAGCCTAATTATAATAATTAATAATAATTAAATTAATTTAGTATCATTTATATATTATTACAGTTTTTTAATATTTTGAATCAGTTTTTATTTTATATTTTCCATTTTAATTTTAATTAAAGTCTTTTTTGTGTTTTTGTCATTTTTAATACTAATATGTATATATTGTGTCTATATAGTATCTATATAGTTATAGGCAGTTTACATCAAGTTAAGCTAAATTAAAATACGTAATGTTTTTAAACTTTTTTTCCAATTAACAAACATTTTTCAATCGTTTATTTTAGTTTCAGTTTTAGTTTTAGTTAACTAATAACCCTGATACCCTTTAACCCTGTTTCCTAATCTAATTTTTTGTGACATTGCATTAAAAAGTTGCATAAAAACTGTGGTGACAAATAAACCATTTTTTTTGTCATGCCCACCTGCCTGAACAAGGAGCCTCCAGGTGGTGTCGATGGCGGCTGGGAAGACTCCGAATGATTTATGCTAACGGTATGCCAGGTCAGGCTCTGCACTGCGTTTTAGTGCCAACGAGGGCTTTAACACACATCAGCAAGCATGGAGGCAGGGCTTACTGTCCAGGCCAAAATAAACAGGACTTCTCAACATAACTGGCAAAGCAAATAACTTTTCAATCCTGCAAAATACTTTATCCAAATAACAGCAATGATGACGTTAGAAGTAAATTAAGCAGAAAAACAAATAACCTGAAGATATCTATACAAATCAAAACTATATAACCGTGACAGGCCTTTAATGAGGTATAAATGTGTTTGAATTTTCAGGACAACACCATGCTTGGAGCGAATCTAATGATTTGTTGCCCAGACTGCATGAGTGCATAAGGATATGGGGTTTAAACCTCGGTGTCATGAAATATTCATTCTTCTCTATTATGGTTCCAATGACACATATACCCAACCACAAATGTACAAATGGTCTGTCACCCTTCTGTAAAATATGCTCTAGGCACTTCTGAAAGTGTGACTGATAAGGTGAATTACTGAATAACAATGAGTGACATACTGGACAAAAGCATCCCGAGACACCTGCGCTCAAACCGAGACCTAAATAGTCGAGAAGAGCATTATATGTGATGCGCAAAGACAGGTTTTCCACAAATTAAACAATGGCACATACAAATAAACCATCAGGGTCTGAGGAGAAGCTTGTGAGGAATTATCTAATAATTAGAGATTTTCCACAGAGAATATATGGCACCTTTGGTAAAAATAAATAAATAAATAAATAAAATGAAAGCGCTGACACATAACCTTTTTTGTGTTTTGTGGAGCAAGCATTAAATGTAATAAGCGTGACAAATACAGACAAATGGATAGTACTGCCACTAACGCAATATTTCATAGTTCAAAGGAAAACTGGGTATAAAGAAACCCTCATATCAAGCTTAATAACCAATGCCGGTCATTTTAAACAGCCATCGGCAAAGGAACCCCAGAATAAAATGGCATATTATAGTGGGACAAGTAATTTGACTGATTTGTCCCAGCCTCTTTAAACGCAATTTTGCATATCACAAAATGTTGTTGCTAAGAAACATATTGACTGCTGTTGCTAGGATACGATTAATTGGCTCATGTCTGAACAGAGAATGTCTAGTGTGTTTTTGCCTTTAAATAGATAAAAGCTTACAGTTATACTAACATATTTACAAAAAAAAAAAAAAAAAAGAAAAAGTAACACCCTTGTTTTTGTTGTGTGGCTATAAGCAAGTGTCGATCAAATGAGCACATGATCGAATGACATCACTTTAGGGCACGCAGCATGTATCCATGGTAAAAGTCACACCCTTGTATTTGTTGACAAGGCTGGCTGATAAAGATACACAGCTCCTGTCCCAGATAATTATACAACATACAAGCATCTGTTCATCTCCATTATATTATCCAATATATTAAATTGCTATTTATCACTTTTTTTCATTTGAGTGTTACCATAACAGTAATTATTGATCCAGTCTAAATTTTAAACTTTACAAACATCCTTTTTTTATTTTTGAAAGCTGGATTTTACCATTCAATGCTAGGTAAAATTATATTTTAGATATATTATAAAAGTTATTTTAATAAATGTGTTAAATATATTATTTTTAATATGCAGTGCTGCATAGCTATTAAACTAAACAGAATGTTATTTTTAAATAAATAAAATATTAAATTTGACACACTGGGGAGTAATAACAAGTTAAGTTATTTTGCCCTTCCATGCCTTCCATATAGACTATTTAAAATAAATGTTATATGAAATATATTACATTTAATTCACAAATACTTTGAGATAAAATCCAGATCATCATCCACAGTCTCTGCTGCTTCTTGTTCTCCAAGTGCCAAATGAAAGAGGGTTAAACAGTTCTCTAGAATAAGCCGAAAGGGTAAACAACCCTCCCAAAATTACAGAGCACAACAGAGGCAGGCAAAGGTTTTCTCCCACCTACAGCCTAAACCTGCGGCTCAACCTAGTTAGACAAAGCTTCCGAGAATTGAGAGAAGAGATTCAATCACAATCGCATTAACCAAGCCTGAAAACAGAAGTCATGGCATAATGCAGTTATTCAGCCAGGGACACATCCATTCACAGTCCTAAAATCACTGTTGCTGAGACTTTACAAAACCAGGATTAAATCCCAGTCTGGTAGAAAATGAAGAGATGAGAACACAGACTTCCTATTGTAGAAGAAGGATGATTGAGCTGTGCCTCCATTATTGTCTGAGAGTGTGTGGGAAATGGGTTGTTCAATGCTACAAGATAAAGACTTACACTTTGATTTCTGCTGTTCGCTGCAGGTGTCTCAAGCATCTTTCAGTGTGATGCTGAAGGTTTATCTAACTTTGGGCATCACAGTTTCCCTAAGCCTTTTGGGAGGCTTCCATCTGTTCCAGCCACCGCACCGCATTTTCACTTTCATCTCCCCTAGAGAGAACAGTTTAACCCTGAGTCCTTTGACAGACTTAGAGTTGGGATTTTATCCTTTAAGAACAGATAAAGTGTGACACTGCAGCTGTGAAAGGCAGAGAATGTATCCTTTTAACAGACGTATAGTCACGCAATCAGCTATTTTATGTTTCTTTGACCCCTCTGCAGTACAATCTGACTGGAAGGTTGAACGTACATTTCAAGATTGTTCTTCCTAGTATTCCTATGAGAAAAACATCAATTTCACCTTTTAAATGCAAGACACACATGGTCACTTTTTTAAGCCTATGCAATGCAGTCATCAATGTGAGAGCAATAATCTTTTTCAACTTGCTTGGTTGAATTACGGATCAAGAGAAATACATCTGTGTTCGCAGTAACTTAAATTCAGTTGATTTAGTCATGCTGGCAGTAAGCACAAACAGCAAAATCATTTAGTAATAAAAAAGAACAATATGCAGAGCCACACAACAATAATCTTCATTGCCAAATACCCATATCCCCATGTGGAAGAATTTACTTAAGAGAAAGCACCATATCGCATATCTTTATTCACAAACCTTATTAGATCGGATCACTAACTACATGTCAATCAAATCCTCTGTGGGTTTGACCTTTATGGGTTTGACATTTAGATTCCTGAGGGCATCTCTAGAGGATAGGCTTCATGGCAGGCTTATAGGGGAACTTGTATAAATAAGTTAATTCTAGTTTACCTCAGAGAGCGCACAACAACAACAACAACAACAACCAGTGAACTTGAAAGTGCAAATCTTTATTCACACCCCACAGGCAGTGGGAGGCATCTGAGAACAATGTCATTCTCAAGCTGCAGCCACCACCAGCAAACATGCACAGGGCTTCTAATTATAATCGCCTCTTGCAGAGTTTTCCAGGCAATTTTAATCAGGCGGCTTGATGCTGGAGAATTATCATCACAAAGACAGGACTCGGTGTAACAGTGACAGTCTTTGCTTTCGACGCAGAGGAAACACAGGTCCACTGATCTATGTCACGGTGGGAGCGTTTCATAACCACACTGATTGAGACAGCAGTCGGGAAATCTAGTGCTCCAGCTGTGTTTCAATTGTGCCCACCTCTATAAGCCATAATGGTGATGAGGCAAGTAATACCGTGTTCAAACACAAACCATCATCAGTGTCTTATTCAGCCATCTCTTCTTGATCCACACAATTCATGAGATAAAATGACGCAGGTTACTGTCAGTGAAAGAATGGTTCACCCTATCTATCATAATTTACTCATGTCGCTGCAAACTTCCATCACATACTTTCTCCCGCAGAACACAAAAAGAGTAATTTTGGAGATGCTAGTTCCTCTTTTCCATGCAATTACAATGAAAAGCACCCTAAATGTATCATAAAAGTAGCCCATATGTCTTTATTCAAGTCTTCTAAAGTCATGTTTCTTCAACAGATCAGATTTTGAGAAATTTAGCATTACATCACCTGCTCACCAATGGATCCTGCGCAGTGAATGGGTGCCGTCAGAATGAGCGTTTAAACAGCTGATAAAACATCACAGTAATCCAAAAGTAACCCACACGACTCCAATCGATCAATTAATGCCAAGTGAAAAATAGTGTGTTTGTAATAAATTCATCATTAAAACCTCTGTCCATAATATTGCTTCTCCGGTGAAAAAGTCATGTGGTCTGAATCAGGAGTTGAAACCTGTTCCAAACATATGGACACTTTTTGGGTGTTTTTGCAACCTTTTTGAAGCTTAAAAACTCTAGTATAAACACACAGAAAAAAAGGGGTTTTAAATTGTACCTTAAAGGCAGAGTAAGGGATTTCTGGTAGCCAATGTTGATATTTGAAATCACCAAAACAAACACGCCTCTACCCCAAAAGGGTCTTGCCCCTATTTTGATAGCTCCGCCCCACATATATGTATGCAACCCAGGCATCGATTAGTTCTGTGAAACAAAGCAAAACCAATGTTACACTGTGTCTACGGACGTGAGCGGCGCGGCGCAACAGATCCCGACAGAAAACTGCTGCCGGGTTCTATTTATGACGTGCTGACACCGATTTCAAATGGTTTTCAACGGTCGTTTGATCGCGTCTAGTGTAGGCAGACTTTAGCTGTTGTAGACACGGTGTTACTCACCTATTGAGAAGAAACAAAGCAACCTCGGCGTCCGATCGCAGGCCTCCGCTCCTTGAGTTCTCTCCAGCGCTGGAAAGCTGATCCGATATTTACACGGGTCCTACTTCTTGCCTTATCGTTCCGCAGACGTTTTCCTCTTTTGTTTTTTATCTTTCTGTCACTTGGCTCGGCTAATGTCCGTCCCATGCACTGAACGCGCTCTCCTCCACATCACGAGTAGACACGCCCCTTATTGCTGATTGGCTACAAGTTTGTTTTGCGATTCGGCCCGAATCAGTTTTCTAAAGTGTTTTTGAAAAATCACTTACTCTGCCTTTAATAATACGTAATACGTACCCTTAAGATACTAATATGTACCTATTAGGGGTAAAAAAAGGTACACATATGTCCTTTTAAGGGTACTGCTCCAGGGACAAGCTGTTGTACCTCAAAAGCTACAATTCTGGCCCCTTATTTTTCTGTGTGAACTTAAATATGAACCAGTCGCTTAAGCTGCTATGTTAAGACTGCGTCTTAAGAACTACCAACTAGTAGCTAGCCAAGAGGTAATCAGACTTACTTTTTGGATTCAAATTAGACCGTTCTCCCTTTTTATAACTGACTTGAAAAAGTTATGACCAGTCTTAAAGAAAAAAAATTAGATGACTATCTTTTTAAGACTAGTCTAAGCGGTTTATGCAACCGGTCCTATTTCTCCATTTGTGTTCTATGGAAGAGAGAAAGTCTTGACAGAAGTTTTATTTTTTAATTATTCATTTTACTCCACAGTACAATAAACAGGAGGAGGAAGGGCCACGCATAGACATCGTTCTTCACACAGGCAGTGAATTTCACCAGCGATGACGCTTAATGAAAAGCTGTGTAAGATTCGGGCAATAGAGTTCATGATTCTCCAGTCATAAAATGCAGTCAGAGACAAACAACTAGGGCTGTGGACTGCACTTCATCATAAAATGCAGCAGCAGAGAGATTTATAGAAGGAGCCTCAGAAGTTTAATGAACAAGTGAGGACAAGCGCTGTGGCCGCACTTAGCTCTCGGAGGGCAGGTGCAGGGCCCACCGTTGTGCTAGAGCACATGGGCACAGGCTGCGATTCACACACTAGCAGTGGAGAGATGAGTCTCAGGACAGTAATGAATGACAGACGGGAGTTCTAGTAAAATGCCTGTGAAATTACCACTTCCCACCACCAATACAGGAAAGGGTTCGAGATGGAAATAGTGGAACATATTGGAAGGGCGGCAGCAATCTGCTTACTGTTTAAATCAGCGGTGTACCTAAATGAAAATTCTTGGACGGAACGGAAAAACAAAATTGAGGGTACACTAAGCCGGAAACCAAGTGTCTGATTTTTCATTTGCTAGTTTCATTGACTCAATTATTATAATATTGGGTTATTCATCTGTGCCGTCCTGATAGGCATCACTGTGTGAATAGAGGCACAACTGTCAGGGTTAAAATCTAAGTGCTACCCACGAGAGTCATTCGTTTAATGTTCATTAAACTTATTGCTTATTGCATGAATGGAAGCAGAATTAATTATAAAAACAGTTATCACTAGCATTGTACACAACCATTAAACATTTGGGGTAGATGACATTTGTTTGATCAAAAATACAGTAAAAACATTAATATTGAGAAATATCACCACAATTTAAAATAACGGCTTTCTATTTAATATATTTTAGAACGCTATTTATGATATTAAAAGTTTATTTATTTATTTATTTATTTATATATATCAGTCTTCTGTGTCACACGCTTCTTCAGAAATCATTCTAATTTGCTGATCTGGCGCTCAAGAAACATTTCTTATTATTATAATATTTCTTAAATTTCTTAAATCTTAAATTAAGAAATATTTTCTTAAATATTTCTTAATCAGAATTATAAAAAATTCACAATATTTAATAAATTAACTTATGCTCCTCTTTGAATTACAATTCATTAAATACAATTCCAATTCCAATTCAAAATAAACTTCCTGTGATATGTGGCAAATTCAGCTGAGGTTCTACTATATGTAATTCTGGATTTTGCTGGATTTTCTGTAGAGATTCAATAAATTTCTGTTTTCTGGAGATTCAATAAACCAAGCACTGTATCCCCCGTGACACTTCAGTAAAACAGTGATTAGAATATGAAAAGGTTCCTGTTAACTGATCTACAACAATTCAATTCAGCAGTGATGTTCTGATTCAGTGGTGTTTCCCACTGTTATCCTCTCATTGTCTTTCTATTACGTCCATGTTGTTGCTGCAAAAACTGACATTCATCCAGATGCAGATGAAACCATAGGATGTTAATTTAAAATGACTGCCGACAAATGGATTTTAAAGCCACTCTCATGTTGCACAACACTATACTTCAAGTTATGCCAAGCCAGAAAGGAAACGAGTATTTGAAAAGCAATTCCATAACATAAGGCAGCTTGGGACATTGAGCCATGGAGGCTCATTAGCACACAGCCTGCTCAAGGATAACATTATGGCAACATGCAGAATCTGAATTCCAGACTCGCCGTCTCATAAATATTCATTCACACTATGGAGAAAAGCAAGGGAGGAAAGAATGAACCTGCTCATTGTTTGTGCATGGCTTTTTTTATCCTGTCCCCAATGCTAGGTATTTAAATCCTCTAACAGGCCAGTAAACAGCCTATACTGTATATGACAAATGTACACAGCAAGCGTATGAGACTGAAGCCCTGCACACTAACTGAATCATCAGCAACAACATTCCAATGAGCCCCGAATTAAATTTCCTCCAAGCTTAGTGGTAATGCACCATAGTAGGTTCCAGAAATCTGAGTCTCTGTATACTGCAGATATATGTTCCCGAAAGCATTTCTAGTTTAAGGTCCATGATGCTCTATCTTTGACACTTTTGCACTCTCATATTGTTATTATTATACCCGAGTTTAGACTATATAGCCAAAAGTATGTACATAGACATCCTATTTAATTAAGATGTTAATGTATGAATGGGACAAAATCTCTGCAAACAACATATGAAAACCCTTCCTGAACAACAACTTGTGTGTATTTGACAGTTTAAGCACAGTAAGACATGAAAGAGAACTTAGTTTAGTACTCACATGCCTGTGACAGGCGCTTTCAGTGTGTGTGCTTCAGATGTGTGCGCTCAGAAAACCGTATATAAGAAGTTTAAACTAATATGGTTTGAAATTATGATTTCAGCGCGATAGACAAAATCAAAACCAAACAGATGTTTTTTTTACAAAGTATTTGAGGTACGAATTGTAAAGGCACAGCCCTATTCTGGAAAAGGGGGCGGGGAGCAGCAGCTCATTTGCATTTAAAGAGACATGCACGAAAACAGCGTGGCTCTGCTTCCACTCAAAATAGCCATCTTCAAAATGATGTAATAAATGATCTGTGGGGTATTTTGAGCTGAAACTTCACAGACACATTTTGGGGACACCTGAGACTTATATTACATCTTGTAAAAAAAGGGGCATAATAGGTTCCCTTTAAGGTAACAGAGTTCAATTCTTAAATTACAGTAATCAATTTTAAGGCAACGAGTAGAAACATTGTAATGAAATAATCAATAATTTTATTATTTACATCAGTGGTTTTCAAACCTGTCCTGGAGGACCCCCTGCCCTGCACATTTTCTGTCTCCCAAATCAGACACACCCAATTTAGTTCTTGCAGTCTCTACTAACGAGCTGATGAGTGAAATCATGTGTGTTAGATGAGGGAGACATACAAAATGTGCAGGGCTGGGGGTCCTCCAGGACAGGTTTGAAAACCCCTGATTTACATGACAAAACATCTCTAAGAAAACCCAAAGTCACAATAAGCCAAGTTCTTTAAGCACGCCATATGATGTTCTAAAAAAAAACCTCAAATGCCATACGTGGTTACCAGGGAAACTAGGTAACCGGGGTGACATTGTGCAACCAGAAGCAAATGAGCGCAAGTGAGAGTGACTGAACACAGGAGGTGTGTAATATATGTCTACAATATAACAATGGCCAAACCCCCTCACCTTGGGTCAACATGAAATGAAAGGGGAGAGAAGTAATGTATCATCTGCAGCTAAGAAAACATTAGTTTCAGGAAATGTCCTTCACCTCTATTTGGGACCTCAGATTTTCACAGCAGGGGTCTATGAGAATCTGTATGTATTGACCAAGCTTTTAAAAAAATAAGGCACAGAGATTAACTTCTCTTTCATCAACCATTATACATGAAAAAAGCCATTTTGGTACAATATATTAGGATATAAAGTAACAAATAAAGTTTGGAAACTTTAAAATTAGATTTGTTTTTTAGTTGCATGAAGCACCTGTGTTTAGGGATGTTTCGATCCGCCTTTTTCACTTCCGATATCGATTCAGATAACTAGGGTTCAGTATTGGCCGATACCGATACCGATCCGATACCAGTGAAGTTTTTTTTTTAAAATTTAAATAAATGTAGAATTTATATATCTCTGTGTGTGGAACTGATAATCATTCTTTCACAATCTACTAATACAGACTACTTAATTATAAAGAAAAATAAACAATAAATATGAAAAAATATATGTATATTCATAATCTATAACAAAAATGTATCATAAACTAGGTTAGTGGATAATTCGGCAGCAAAAGTTATTCTAGAAAAATCAGTGCACAATAATTTTAGAAATCCAAACATTTAGTGAAAAAACAATATTTTGTGGGGAACAAATAAAAGTGTTGCACTAAATATGGTAAAATGTTACACATTGCTATGTGTATTATAAAATCCATTAATGAAAAACATTCATGAATGCACTTATATATAAGTATATACTATAAAATTAAAATACATTTATTTTAAATGTATAGCATATTTTTTAATAAGGCAACAACATATGATAGATCCAATACAGTGCGGCACGAAGCACTTACAATATGCGCATCCGGTGTGCAGAATGATGCGCTTTTTCATTTTGGGTTGGAGTAACCCTTTAAGCTATCGTATGGCTTCAGAAGTAACACAGAATAATACACACAATCTCGGATTTGGATCGGCCCTCTCTGACCGATACCCGATCCGACAAAAAAATGGCAGTATCGGAGCCGATACCCGATATGAATATCGGATCGGCGCATCCCTACCTGTGTTCATAGATTATACTGTACAAAAATAATATATGGTAAAACTTTAGTATAGGGACCAATTCTCACTATTAACTAGTTGCTTATTAGCATGCAGTGTGTGTACACAACCACCCTATAATGATAAAAATCCACCGGCTCCTTTTTTTAATCCCCATAAATCATAAGCAGCATCTCAGAACAAGCCGTTTGCAGAATCAGTAAAACGTGACGTCACATTTTACAAGCCCCACCCACGATTGTTGACGGACACTGCTGTATTAGCCAAGACGCTGTCCTGAGTGAGCCGCACAATATCCGTCATGCTTATCTTCACGCTAACATTTAAAAGCAGCATTCAAGTAAGAAATGCCTTCTTATTAAAGCTATAGACTTTATTCAGTCCTGCAGAGCAGTGAGATGTTTTCTGCTTTTATTTTATTGTTCAGGTCATATTATCAGCATAGACAGCAGCATAGGTACTGTATATTATGCTGCTGTCACTTAATACACAGATCTAATCTAAACATGCAATTTCTGACCCAGCTGTTTACCTTCACAGACATAACCGACCGTTTTTGTAACTTATGTGTGTTTTTAACACAAAGTTGTGTGTATTTTGCAGTCTAAGCACAATAAGACATGAAAGAACTTAGTTTAGTACTCACATGCCGTGTGACAGCCATTTTCTGTGCATATGCTTTGGATGTTTGTGCTCAGAAAACCATATATCAGAAGTTTAAACTGATATAGCTTTAAAACTCATCTGTGGGGTATTTTGAGCTGATACTTCACAGAAACATTCCAGGGACACCTGAGACTTATATTACATCTTGTAAAAAAGGGCATAATAGGTGACCTTTAAAATAAAGTGTGACAGAATATAATTAAGTTTATCGCAAAATATTCCAGTATATAGCCAACACTAAAATTAAACACTAAGTTGGGGCCAGTAAGATTTAAGAAAAGCAAAGATGCATTCATTTACGAATGCACCGATATATTATTTATCGGCTGATTTTTGATTATTTTAAAGCCATCAGCATATCGGAAACAGCATGAAAAGGGCCGAAACCGATGGTTTATAAATTAAATGCATGGAGACAATGAGTTGCATGTCTTTTGCATAATCCAACGTTTTTCTCTGGGCAAAATAATTAAATACTAATTATTAAATTATTAAAATACCTATGCAATTGACGCTGATGCATCTAACGAGTGAAACGCCCACGCTCAGCTGTAAATTCATCATAGGTAAGTCACAATGGCAATGCCCCGGCGTTAGTTTATCCGAGGATGTCACGAACCAACAAGCATTAGGCCTACATTTAAGTGAAAATGAACGGCAGGTAATATGCAGCTTTTTGTGTGTTTGAAACCAGCAAAAATGGCAGGATAGTGTAGAACACGGATTCACACAAGGTCACATCACGCACCTGCAGCGCTTCTGTGAACGGAGAAAACAGAATAAAACTATATAGGCTACATAAAAAGGAATATATAGGCCTATACACAAAATATATTTCACTTAAGTCATTAACAGATTAACAAAACGAAAGAAAAAATTGTGCTGAGTTTCGGATAATTGTAACGCGCTGCGAAGTTCACGAAAAGGAAACCGAGACAGCAGAAAGCCGTTTTCTTTATTTTGCAAAAGCTTTACAGTTTTGAATGATGTTTTGCTTCTACCTGTATGATCAACCAGCGTTGGTATGACCATAAGTTACAGAGTAACAGTTGGGAAAACAATGCAGTGATCGCGTCGGCGACCCACACGCGCATAGCCTACAACATATTTTTGCTAACCTGACATCGCAGTCTGTTCATTACCAAAATAAAATACAGTTAAAGAAACATAAAAAGTTACACTACTCATAAATAGTCCGTAGTACAGTGCCATTCAGTGTGACCAGCGCGCGCCTCACTGCTGATATAGCATATGTGAAGGAGGATGTTTTACGTCGATAATGCGAGTGAAGAACAAAGCCTATAGTTTACATAATAAATAATATTTTAGCATCCAGATATGTCGCGAATATGGAAACATTTGGATTCGTGCAGAATGAGAGAGGTAGGCTTCAGTTTCGCTTTTAAATTAATTTGTTTTGGCTTGAAAATCGCCTGAACTTTAGAGGATGTGTTGTGGAGAGAAGGGAACTAAAATAGCCTACTTGTGTTTGTAATTTTGCTTTATTTCCCGGTATTTTTCCCTACATTATTTCTGAATGTAATAATAAAATGCGACTTACAGCCTACTAATTTAGGCTGCTTTTTCCTCTCAAAACTCTTATAGGAGTAGTGTTTTTTTTAAAAATCCATGCTGCAAACATTTTTAAATATCTTGAAAAAATACTTTAATGTCTTTAAAGCGTTGACAGTATTTTCTTTTGTTTAATACATTTGGTCCAAATCTAGAAAAGATTATGCTGTATTGGCTATGACTAAGCGCAAGTACCAGATCAAGACTCTCTTCGTGATTTTTTTCTTTTTGAGTAAAGAAAATGCTGTACTTTATTATTATTATTATTGGCAAAGAAAAAGTAAAAAAAAATAAAGTTATTAACCGGTATTTTTTCTACTCAAACCGGATTCTGAATGGTAATAATACAGAGGAACGCAGGAACAGAAACGTTCAAATACCGATTCTGTTCGGAGTGAACCGATCTGGGTTTTTTGCGGGTTTTTTTTAGGCCCTGCTTTATGCAATTGACTAATATCCGTATCGGAATCGGCCAATAGTTGTTTGCTAAAATCGGTATCGTATCGGCCAAAAAAAAAAAAATCCTATCACTGCATCCCTACATTCAATTGATCAAAAATGACATTAAAGACATTTATAATGTTACAAAAACATCTATTTAAATAAATGGTGTTCTATCTAACTTACTATTCATCAGATAAAAATGTATTCGTTTCCATAAAATATGAAGCAGAACTGTTTCCAACACTGATAATATAAAATGTTTCTTAAGCACCAACTTACATTTCAAAATATCATAAAACAAAGAAAATGGTTAAAAATTGTAATAGTATTTGATGATATTGCTCTTTGATATGATGATATTGATACTGTATTTTTGATCAAATAAATGGAACCTTGGTGAGGGCAAGCAACTTCTTTCAAGAAAATTAAAAAATCTTACTGAACCCCAAATTTTAAATGGTAGTGTATATCACACAGATTTGTGGATACAGAAAGTATTATCATCACTTCACAATCTTAGAGCATATGGTATGCCTATATGGATAAAATTAATAATGAACCCAGCTAATGTGCTACATAGCCTACATCTGTCCAGTCTCTTCAACATACAGTGTCACAGGAATTGCACAGGGGTATACAGTGAATCAAAGCTGACAGGAAATCTCAGGGACCAAAAACCTAACACTGTCCACCACAATCCTCAATCTAATCCTGTCAAAATAGAAAAACAACAACTGGAAAACTGGTATAAAACAGTCCCCAGTCCCCATCTACCTGCCAAAATCCCTTCCTGTAAGCATAATTACTGTTTGCCATGTGACAGGCTCATTAATATCAACTCTGGCATCAAACAAAGGCTTCAGAGTGCACTGCACAGCCAACCTGTTCAAAACGCGACAGCTCCCAGCTTGGCATCCTAATGAACTTCTGAATTTACATTTTAAACAACAGAAACTCCTACAACAACTGCTTTTCATCCACTGACAAGTGTGCTCATTTTAGCGCAAGAAAACACACACATATGGCACGTTACTTGAAGCAGGCAGAAATGAGCTAAAAGACATGCAACTGAACGAAAACCGAACAGAATGATTTGAGAAGAGATGATAAGAAATTTCATCTGTGTCAACTTCTGTGTCATTATTAACACTGCTAAACCCAAATCTTAGCCTCAAATAAAAAAAAAAAAACTGCAGGGAGTGAACTGAAGAGTAAGCGTTCTCTGTTTGAAGACTTAACAAGAGGCACAGTGTGTGAATGTCTGGGCAAAGTCCAAGTGCTTGAACTAAGAAGCAGCTAATGAGAAGAGCTCATTAAAACTGGGTGTGCAGGACAGGCTAAGGAAAGATTAAATGTGTTTAATGAATTCTTGCTTTTCTTTTCTTCCTATCATCTTTCCTCCAATGGCATCCTGCTTTAGCCACCTCCAGTTGCTAAACGGCCAATTAAAAACATGTTCTTGAAGTATTAAGCTTCAGCACACTGTATGGCTGGGGTGATGATGACTCTTGTGCACTTTTTTGAAAAACAATTGCCTTTATTTATTTCCATGATAAGATTTTGGTTGGGTGGGATTTGGTTCACTTCCTGCAGTTTTTGAACTCTTTTAGTTTCTTTTCAGTTGCAGGATTCTCTCAAAGTATGTAACTGTAAAAGATTTCTGACATTTTAATTGCCATCATTCTTCATATTTACAACAAGAAATCATGCATGTTTTGTGAGAGACAGAGAAAGCGCACACCAGGAGACTGTATAATATAGAACATCTGCCAGCTTAATGTGCAGTCAGTGATCTGTAGTGTAGCTGATATTTCAAACATGTATCTTTTGTATGTTCTTTGGAAATACACTGACGATATACTATGTTTTAGACTTGCTCCTTTCACTCGGAAATACGCAGAGGACAAGCGGCAAGCCGGTAACGTCAAGATGATGTGTGAACGACAAAGCAGTTGCTCGTACAGAAAACACGAGTCCTCTGACAGTGGGTGCGGGTGGTTTCGTCTCAGTCGGTGGCTCTGATCTACTTCCTTTGCTCTCTTGCTCTGACAGGTTGAGACAGAAAGAGAGAGCTGTCCTCTTTTCTGACATCAACGCTCTTCTATTGAGCTCATTTGTTCAGTGGGATGTCAGCAATTGCGGTTGAGAGACTTAATGAGAAGCGTGGTAGAGAGAAGAAACAGAGAGAAGGAATCTTTCTTTCTTCAAGCATTCCCAAAAGACAAACTGCAAAAAAACGTGCACTGAATAGAACACAGTTACAGAGTATGTGAATGTTGTGGAAGAGCACAGATGTTGCTTATTTTTGGCTGTAACTATAGCTTTTATGTGGAAAAATAAGCCATTACAGCGGACAGACGCATAATTGGTTTCATAATAAAAGTAATAATTTAATAATTTGTGCCTGAAGCACTAAACTAAACATTATAACTATAACTAAATATTATTTCTAATAATGTATATACAGTATCTCACAGAAGTGAGTATACCCCTCACATTTTTGTAAATATTTTATTATATCTTTTCATGTGACAACACTGAAGAAATGACACTTTGCTACAATGTAAAGTAGTGAGTGTACAGCTTGTGTAACAGTGTAAATTTGCTGTCCCCTCAAAATAACTCAACACACAGCCATTAATGTCTAAACCGCTGGCCACAAAAGTGAGTACACCCCAAAATGAAAATGTCCAAATTGGGCCCAAAGTGTCAATATTTTGTGCGCCCACCATTATTTTCCAGCACTGCCTTAACCCTCTTGGGCATGGAGTTCACCAGAGCTTCACAGGTTGCCACTGGAGTCCTCTTCCACTCCTCCATGATAACGACATCACGGAGCTGGTGGATGTTAGACACCTTGCGCTCCTCCACCTTCCGTTTGAGGATGCCCATGCTTGGCCAATCCATCACCTTTACCCTCAGCTTCTTTAGCAAGGCAGTGGTCGTCTTGGAGGTGTGTTTGGGGTCGTTATCATGTTGGAATACTGCCCTGCGGCACAGTCTCCGAAGGGAGGGGATTATGCTCTGCTTCAGTATGTCACAGTACATGTTGGCATTCATGGTTCCCTCAATGAACTGTAGCTCCCCAGTGCCGGCAGCACTCATGCAGCCCCAGACCATGACACTCCCACCACCATGCTTGACTGTAGGCAAGACACACTTGTCTTTGTACTCCTCACTTGGTTGCCGGCACACACGCTTGACACCATCTGAACCAAATAAGTTTACCTTGGTCTCATCAGACCACAGGACATGGTTCCAGTATCCATGTCCTTAGTCTGCTTGTCTTCAGCAAACTATTTGCGGGAGTTCTTGTGCCATCTCTTTAGAAGAGGCTTCCTTCTGGGACGACAGCCATGCAGACCAATTTGATGCAGTGTGCGGCGTATGGTCTGAGCACTGACAGGCTGACCCCCCACCCCTTCAAAGCACTCATACGTCTATTTCCCAAACACAACCTCTGGATATGACGCTGAGCACGTGCACTCAACTTCTTTGGTCGACCATGGCGAGGCCTGTTCTGAGTGGAACCTGTCCTGTTAAACCGCTGTATGGTCTTGGCCACCGTGCTGCAGCTCAGTTTCAGGGTCTTGGCAATCTTCTTATAGCCTACGCCATCTTTATGTAGAGCAACAATTCTTTTTTTCAGATCCTCAGACAGTTCTTTGCCATGAGGTGCCATGTTGAACTTCCAGTGACCAGTATGAGAGAGTGAGAGCGATAACACCAAATTTAACACACCTGCTCCCCATTCACACCTGAGACCTTGTAACACTAATGAGTCACATGACACCGGGGAGAGAAAATGGCTAATTGGGCCCAATTTGGACATTTTCACTTAGGGGTGTACTCACTTTTGTGGCCAGCGGTTTAGACATTAATGGCTGTGTGTTGAGTTATTTTGAGGGGACAGCAAATTTACACTGTTATACAAGCTGTACACTCACTACTTTACATTGTAGCAAAGTGTCATTTCTTCAGTGTTGTCACATGAAAAGATATAATAAAATATTTACAAAAATGTGAGGGGTGTACTCACTTCTGTGAGATACTGTATTTTATATTTTCAACTATTATTTATAGAGATTTGTTTAAATATTTTATTTTTTGAATGAAAATTTGAGAATAAAAATATAATTTTAAATTGGTTCTGCATATCAGATATCAGATACTTGCATTAACATAAAAATAACCTGTAATTAGTATTTTTCATAAAAAGGCAATTTTGGTTGATCGCTGCTAGTATCAATTTCTAATAATAATAATAATAATACATTTAAAATACATGTTATATATACAGTATAGTTGTAACGAAGGTGATTTTTGAATTTTTTTTGTGTGTGAAAATGTGTGAATAAAACTAGAATTTTAAATTGGTTCTGCGTAGCAGTTATCGGATACTTGCATAAACATAAAAATATACTGTATCAGTGTTGCTCATAAAAAGTTAGTACTGGTTGATCACTAGTATGGAGCGATCCAATAATCAGTTAAATTGATTCTACATATTGGTTTTCATAAACTTTTAAGCGTGTCAGATTGACTAATCATGACTAATCACATCCAAAATAAACGTTTGTTTCTACATAATATGTGTGTGTACTATGTATATTTATATATATATATATATATATATATATACATATATATACACACACACATGTAAATATTTCTTAAATATATACATGTATGTGTGTATTTATATAAAAATATACACAGTACACACACATATATTATGTAAATACAAGCGTTTATTTTGGATATGATTAAGCATGATTAATTGATCTGACAGCCCTAATACTTACATAAACATTTCGGTGTTGATATAAAGGCAACATGAATGAGCAAACTCAGAGCGGGAAATGCAAAATAGAGCACAGCAATTACAGACTGCTTTGAGTGGGGAGTGGATATTGCCGTCTATAATCTATAAAGGATATTAGCCCAATGGCTACACCTCAGATCAATTCACCATGGCATAGTTAAAGCATCAGATCCTATTAGAGACCATAAAAGAATTGTCTAGTCTATACACTGCATTTTAAAAATCAAAATCTGCTTTAGGCATCTGGGAAATGAGTTCATTTCATTTCCACCATTGTTGCAATAGAAGTGTGTCCCTCCATACACATCCCACACCACTAAAATGCACATAAGCTACAGTGCAAATTGATGCCTGGTGTGCAAGAACATGAATATTTCATAGGCTGTATGAAAATAACACATTTACATGAATAATTAGCAGAAGCCTTTAACCTCCAGAGAACAGAGGACTAGATTTTGAGTAATGAAGAGGCGTAAGGGGACACTAACACTTATCAATATCAATGCCTGTGGCAAACATCACTTTGATTTGGGCTATTTTATTATCTGCCCTCAGACAGACATCAGTCTCATGGTTCTGCTACTCAGCTAGTGGAGGGGTTTGAATCTCCAGAGACTTGGCAGTAATGGAGAAGACAGTGAATAAACAAAAGCTGTAGCTTGATACTCAGTCTAATGTCAAAGTTTCATAATGGGGAAGAGAGATTACAGAACCTGTTGTTACTCCAGTCCACTCACATACTGTGTTCCAGTCCATGCTTTACTTGGCACACAAAGCTTAAAGGGGTCACATGATGCGATTTCAAGTTTTCCTTTCTCTTTGGAGTGTTACAAGCTGTTTGTGAATAGATAAGATCCTTAAAGTTGCAAAGACTAAAGTCTCAAACCCAAAGAGATATTCTTTATAAAAGTTAAGACTCGTCCACGCCCTATGCTATTAAAATGTATTCATTATTATTTTGTCAGCAGATTAAATATATACATTTATAAACAAACTGGCCACATTTTATCTGAATGTAAGTTACTCAATATAAAATTCTTGTTTATTAAACTGTGTGTGATATTACTTAATTGTGAGTAGCTAATAGTTCTACATCTTTAACATGCTGATCTCTTATGAGGTGACAGTGTTTCTCAGCCCTAATATATTCTACAACCAGAGACGGACAGTAGTGAAGTATTTTTACTCTTCTGTAAAAGTACTTTTCAGGTGTCTGTACTTTATCAGAGTGTTTTTCTTTAGAAAACTTTACTTCACAACATTCCAAAGCATAATATTGTACTTTTTACTGCACTACGTTTCATATTAAATATAATTTAATACTTAATTACATTAGAAATCTATTACTTTCTTACTTTTACTCAAGTAAAAGTAATTCAAGAAAGTACTACATTTCTACACTAGGTATATGACATTATGCTTTGGAATGTAGTGAAGTAAAGTTTTCCAGAGAAAAACATTCTGATAAACTTCAAATACTTTTTAAATTTACTTGAGTAAAGTAAAAATACTTCACTACTGTCCGCCTCTGTCTACAACAATGCCATCTTCATTGCTGTAGAAGCAGTCTGTGGTTTTGCTGCTACCCTGTATATTAGATGACAGTTGCTGTTACACCAACACTTTGCAGAGCATCTGGTATATATCACATTACACTGCTGTGTAAATGACAGTGTCTGTCTCTCTTTCCATCTCATCCACTCAGATACACACATACACATATCTACACACCCAGTGCAACATCTACTGGCCTTATGAAGAGCTGCTTTGTTGCTGTTTTGTTTATTTGTTTGCACTCTCACCTAAATATTTATGCTTATTTGTTTGTAAAATACAACTTGTGCATCTTCTTCTTCTTATTTTTATATATAAATATTTATGGGCTTTTTGTGCCTTTTATTTTGAGAGTACAGTGGAGAGATGACAGGAAAGTATTGGGGTGGAAAGAGGAGAGCAGGACCAGCAAAGGACCTCGAGGCGGGATTCGAACTCGGGTCACTGTGAGTGTAGTTGCGCTACTTGTCGACGCACAAACCACGAGGCCAACAACAACAACAACAGCAACAACAACTTGTGCTTCTTGCTATGTGTTTTTATTGAACAAAAAGACAACAGCCTTGCATATTAAACATTCTGTCTGTCTCATTTTACATTCCATACAACAGGGGTTTTCAAAACTCTCAAATATGTATTCATGTATAAAGATAAACTTTAACTGCATGAGAAAAATGTGTGATTATAACACAATATGTTTCCAAAATGTAAAAATATAAATACTTTATATTGTTAATATTGTAAAGCAAGTAATCAAGATTAATGGTCAAAAGAGATGCACAGCATGACTATCACATGTAAACCAGTGATAGTAATCACGGTCACAAGCTCTTCGGATTGACTTTTCCCCCCACCTCGACGACAAAGAAAAGACTGAGATTCCTTACAGACCTCTTAATCTCTGGTCTTCACAGAACATACATTCACATACATTCACAGAATGGCACAGAAACTGCCTTTCCATGCACCTAAATGACACTAAAAGGACTTGTGAGCAACTAATCATTTCTATGCATAACTCCATATTATGTATGTAACCCACATGTGTGACTATCAGGTCTTAATCATTTATTGTGTATGTATTTTGAATAACTATTGAATAGCTTAAGGGTTCATATTCATGTTTAGCATGTGTGTTTGAATCTTCTTGCTGGAAACGTTTCTTCCAATCAATCACTCTCTTCTTTTTAGTCATAGCTTTGAGCTATGCTTTTTAATCATGCTTCTTTCGCTTTTTGAGCGTTCTCTGGCTTACACGCCAGCTCCTCCAAAATCATGAGGAGAAACGCCACCTAGTCTCGTCAAACTTTACTTCGTGTCCGGGTGTTTGAACCCCGGACACGCAACGCAAGTACCTCCAGATCCTAGCTGAACTTCAAATCAATGCGTTTTAGGCTTTTTAGTCATGCTCTTTAGCTTGCTTTTATGCCTGCTTTTTAGTCATGTGCTTTCAAGTCATCATTTTTAGCCATGCGGCTTTTTAGTCATAGCTTTGAGCTATGCTTTTTAATCATGCTTCTTTAGCTTTTTGAGCGTGCTCTGGCTTACACGCCAGCTCCTCCAAAACCATGAGGAGAAACGCCACCTAGTCTCGTCAAACTTTACTTCTATTTCTTTACTTTAGTTTCTTTTACTTTGGATATTAATATCCATGCAGAATTGATGTCATACGGCTCATTCAATGAATCGCTGGCTGTCTCAGTGATCAGCCGTAAAACAGTGATTCTGTCCAAATTCCCTTTAAAATCTTAAATGATTCCCTTTGAGCTAAATTGACCTGTTTCCCTTACAAAATATTGTTTAATTTAAGATATTATGTTTACCTTTTATCTGCTATTAGAGTAATATAACTATTACATTAATAAAAGTTATATAAACCTATTATATATAACTATTACATTAGTCTATACGCTACTAGAGTAAAATAACTATTAAATTAGAGTAGTATAGAAAATATAGAATATTGATAAATATCAAAGCCTTACAAGGTAACAAAATATAAAGTAAAAAAGAATAGCAGATATTTAGGCCAAAGTGGGTGAAGATAAATATCTTTGTCATTATTTTATCTTTGTTATAAGAACAAAGATACACATACTATAAAACAAACAGTGCTTTATTTCTCAGGCACAGTAGGTGTATTTAGCAGTATCATTCAAAAAATTTGAATAAACAAATATAAAAATAAAACACTATTCAGTCAAGAGCAGTGAGTGATATTTCTCTTTGTGTTTTGTTGTTTTATTAACATTAAAGGGAAAAAAAGAAAATTCTGTCAAATTCTGTTCTTTTTTTCCCTCCAATCAGTCAATGGGGACCAGCAACTGTTGGGTTACCCACATTCTTCAAAATAACTTGAAGAAATTAATACAGGTTAGGACAACATGAGAGTGAGTAAATAATGACAGAATTTAAAATTTTGGGTGAACTATGCGGCAGCAGGCAGGCATGCATCTAACATACAGAAATCAATTTTTCTCTCAACTGTTTACTTTCACTTTAGACATAACCAACTGTGTTTATTTGTAAACATTGTGTTTTTGACAGTATTTGCTGTCAGACGCGAAAGCTAATTTGGTCCAGTAACCAGATGCTGTTTAACAGGCTTTTTAGTGTATGCGCTCAGAAAAAGCGCATGTCAAAACAGCACGCAAATGAAATGTTTGACCAGCAAAGCTTTAAAGCACATGCAAATAATGCACTTTTGTGATTGCGAAGTGCAGTTTCCCGTAAGTTTAACTCTGCTGCTGAGTTAAAAATAGTATTTGGTATTGAGAAATGGTCTGTGTGTTGTGATGACCAGAGCTGGATAAGTTAGGAATAGGATAGATTTTATCACTAGCTGTTTCCATCACCCTGTTTTTATACGCATTTTCAAGTATCGCATCAGAAACGAGTGATGGAAACGGCAAATTTCGAATTAAAATCCCTTAATTCGCAAAAAAATTTTTACACTCGCTTGAGGTGGTTTTTGACTTGCACGAAAAAGGGTTAATACGAATAAAAGGAGATGGAAACGCATTTGCCGAGTAAATTCCTCCATGCGCATCAAAAAAGTTATGTGACTGCGCTATGGGACGGCAAAATCTAACCAGTGCATCAATCTCGTTCCTCAGCATCTGAAATGTTATGGTCATTTTGAAATGTCCGAGCAAAGTCTGTCATCAACGTATTTCTGTATAATTGCCTCCCAGAACTGTTACACGACTGCGTTCCCAAACAGCAGCATCCACCTCTGAAAGCAATGACTGCATTTATTTTGTTTCGTCTGCTCACTCTGAGGCGCAAGTAATTTATTATATAGGCCCATGAAAATTATTATATTATATTCTCCTACTTTTCATAGTGATATATAGCCTAGCGCCAGTTCTACCAGGAAGTGACGATTTTGTTCTCTTTGACTCGTTGGATGGAAACGGTGCTTATTCGCAAATGTTTTATGCGATATTTCAATTTTGCGATATTTCAAAGTTAAATTCGCAACTTTGGATGGAAACCCGGCTAATGTGAATTAAATTGTGAATAAGGTATTTTTACGTAAAAAAATTTTCAGTGTGTGTGCATCATCATTAAAACAACGACTTGTGTTTGTAAAATACAAGCCCATTAATGCTGCCTAACACATTTATAAACCTTGCTAAGCAAAAATAGGGGGAAAAAAACTGTCATGCCTTTTTTTTTTACTGCTCTAGTGAAGTTTTCCACTAAGATAATATGTATATTTTGTATTTAATGATAAAGAACAATTATGTTTTATATTATTTATACATTTTCTATCTATGTTACCAGCATATATTTTCCCATTGCGTATTGTCAGTTCTGTCCTATCTGATCATACAAACCCATTCCATTCAGTTTGTCAGGAATTATCAACAATCTATGCTATAACCTGTTACAAGCTATAAACCTGGTCCAAAAATTATTTATTAGTGTTATGTTTATAAAGTTGAAATATTGCAGATTTATTTTACGGAGGAAGCTGCTTGTATGAATAGAGAAAAATGTCTCGGTTACGCATGGTAACCCTCGTTCCCTGAAGGAGGGAACGGAGACGTGACGAATTGGGATCTCGCTTAGAGAGACCAATCCACTTCGAGTGTTAACTAAATGAGCCAATGCACATTGGCATGCGATTATTGCATCCAGCTTGGGAGCGGGAGTGGCGGCAGGAGGCCGCCCTCGGCGACGAGCAGGCTGAGGCACTGCTGCCGGCGGCCGGGTGGAGGCAGAAGCTGCACGCTGGGGCAGGATGTGCCTGATGGCCTCAGTCTGCTTCTGGGCAGCGGAGAACTGCTGGCCGAAGTTCTCCACTGTGTCGCCGAACAGGCCAGTCTGGGACGCGG
>NW_015667279.1:624390-624470 GCF_001515625.1 Sinocyclocheilus rhinocerous
CCGACGAATCCCGGGAGGGGAGCGACGGCTTGCCCCGCCAGGTGGCAGCGGTATTTGGACACAATTGCATCAATTGCATC
>NW_015667279.1:625598-626399 GCF_001515625.1 Sinocyclocheilus rhinocerous
ACGCACTGGATCGTCCACAACCCCCCGTCCCCTCTGGGGACCCAGAAATAGAGGAATTGCTCTTTGTCGAGTATTTGGGTACCACCGACCGAGAGGTCAGTGGTGGAAAAAGATGAAAAGATTCTCCGCCCGGCCCTCCTCCGGGGGAGGGAGTGGTGTGCTTACCATCTCCCGAAGAGCAGGTCCCTCCACCTCTGGGTTGCCCGTCTCAGGGCCTCTTGCTCTTTTGCTTGCCACCAGGTTTGGCGGGTGCCTGGACGGGCGGGGCGGCTGCCCTGCGACCGGCTCCACGGCGCACGCAGCTTTGCTGGAGGCCGCGGGAGCAGGGCGGTGGCAGGGGGCCGCCCTCGGCGACGGCAGCAGCTGCACGCCGGGGCAGGATGTGCCTGATGGCCTCAGTCTGCTTCTGGGCAGCGGAGAACTGCTGGCCGAAGTTCTCCACTGCGTCACCGAACAGGCCAGTCTGGGACGCGGGGGCGTTCAAGAATCGTGTCTTGTCCGTCTCGCGCATGTCGGCCAGACACAGCCAGAGATGGCGCTCGTAGCGTGAGGTCAGAAGCGGTACGGAGTTTTTTGAGAACTTCTGGGTCGTGACCACCCTCGTGCAGGTCCTTCAGTGTCTTGGCCTGATGAACCTGCAACGCCATGGCGTGTAGGGCAGAGGCAGCTTCTCCGCAGGCCACATAAGTACTGCCGATCAGGGCCGACGAGTACCTACAGGCCCGGGAGGGGAGCGACGGCTTGCCCCGCCAGGTGGCAGCGGTATTTGGACACAATTGCATCGCAACCGACCGCTCCACC
>NW_015667279.1:626761-634518 GCF_001515625.1 Sinocyclocheilus rhinocerous
CAATGCAGCAATAGACATCCGATCGTCGGGGGGAGCACCGAAAGATACAAGTGGATATCCCCTGGGAGGGTCCAGCCTGTTTTCTCGGCGGCTCCACTGGCTGCGAAGTGCCGGCGGAAGGAGGAGCCCTCGGAGGTTGGTTCCTCGGAGGGGAATTCCTCACCGTCACCGTAAGACCAGTCCGGATGCTGCCAGAGGTAGCACCCTAGATCTGGGCAGTGGCACGGGCACCCTGCCCCTTTGCAGGAAACAAAGTCTGGTCCGCAACTCTGAGACAGTCATTTTCCCGCAATGGGAGCATGACTCGTCCACGAAAGCCACCTCAGCGTGCTTAATGCCCGAACCACTGCCGCTGAAGCGCCATACCAACAGCACGAGAGCTTCCTAAGAGCGTGCTTGTACTCTAACTCGTAGTTTCACTGAAGCAGAAGATCAGGAGCAGAACGATGAGATGCAGATCCTCTGAGCATTAAACTTAAACTGAACAACAGAGGCACAAGAAGTTTTTAATCTATTAAACTGAAAGTTCAATGTAAAAAAGTTCCTTCAAAAAAGAGTCACAGAAGAGTCAATGCTTTGCTTCATTGTGTCAATGTAATGCAAAGCCTTTGGAGGACCTAGCTAGAGGAAAAAAATCTAATTTCTTTGGGCAAAAACGTTTACAATAAACCAGATTTCGCATTTCAAATGTAACTTTCTGTGTTTTGCTCTTTAGTGTAATAAATAGTGGAATTGTTTTCTGGTTAGGCTGGTCAAAGACCAAAAGAGCATTTTGTGCCAATATTTTGACTGTATAACACTTCATGTTTGACAAAATTATTGGGTATTTCTTGCATCATATGTTCAGCAAGAACATGTTATGATTTGTGGTGAATTCTTAGTCACTTTCAAACTGGAATTTCTTATGATCTTCAGTTACCCAGTTATCTTTGTGTGTGTGTATGTATATATATATATATATGGAATATTTCATGTATTAAAAATGTACTGTATGTATATATTTATGTATTTATTAGTGTATGTAGTTTATCATTTTGTGTATACCTCTGCATGTGCATTTATGTTTTATTACTGTAATCACCATAATTTCCACTGTGGATATAAAAATATAACATTTTGGACAGTTGAATTGCATTGAAATGGATTGTTTAGATTTGGCTGAAATGTATAGGGTTAGATCTCTGCCACAATTCTGCACGCGAAAGATCATATTTTGAGCGCACAAAAGTGCATTTTGCACGTGCGCAATCTGAGTTTTGTGGAGAAAACTAAATGCCAACGGCTCGCTTGCTCAACACAATCCAGCGTTACAATATACCATAATTCCAGCCAATCAGAGACGAGGCTGCTAAATTCTGATTGGCTGCCTTGACAACCAGTCACAACATTTCTTGCATTGCTGATGACAGCGGAAGAGGGAAAATACAGTGCATGCACAATTATTATGCAAGTTGATATTCTGATCATATTTTTTTCCAAGCACATTTGATTCAATTCCAAACGACATCAATCTTAATAACTACTATTAATCTTGTATGTAATCATTTATAATTTATATATAATTCATTTACACGTGTTTCTAAGTCTTACCAATTTAAACATTCAGGCGGTTTAAACCATTCATGTGCATGAAGAATTCAGTTCGGTACTCGCTCGTACACGCTCAAAGTGCGCACATACAGAGCGGCGTTTCAGGCAGAGCACGAACACACAGTTGATTCCTCTTTCGCTTGAACGGACACATACATGCACAATTATCTCAAAATAACTATCTCGGCAAGTATTTTCATGTAAATGAATGTAAACAGTGGAGAAAAAAATCGCACGTGCATCATTATATTGGATCCGTGCATTCAGTCTTAAAGGGGCAGCAGCCTATAAATACCTGCTGTTTAAGCACCACCTGCTTTCAGAGAGTGACATTTGCGTCTCATTCAGCCCGTCTGCTGTTTTTGTTTCGTTCAGATTTTTTATGTAGTATCACAAAGCAAAGTCAGTCCATTTTGTTTTTGTTTCAAATTTCTACATTTTACAATCTAAATAACATGTATGCAGCATCTTTGTTTGGATCGTGATTAAAATACACAGGCATTAGTTTACTTGCATGGAGAAATGTATTTGATTTGTATTATTTATTCATTTGATTTGGGATTTGTTTTCAAATTTCAATTTAGTATATTGTTTGGCATTTTCAATTTCACAAAGTAATGTGCAGCCTTTTGGTCTGAGAAATAACAAAAGGACACCTTTTTAAAAATCGGTCTTAAATCTCATTTTGTAAAAAAAAAAATTGTGAGAAAATTGTATTGTGAAATCAGTATCGTGAATCATATCACATCATGAGTTCAGTGAATCGTTACATCCCTATATGCTAATAGTTTTCGCTGTGGTATCGAAGTAGTAAATTGTTCTTTAAATAATAAGTGTTACTTAAATAATAAAGTACCATATTTTTTTTGCTCATCTGAAAAATGATCCGATCTGTGACTCAAAATGTGATATGATAATGTAATATATTCCGAATCGTGAGATTTGTGATCCGTTGCACCCCTACTCTCTTGACTTGTTGTTTGAAGAAAAAATACAATATCTTTTATTTGGGCTAGTTAAATTCATTTTTGGGCTACCAAAATCCGAAGAATGCCTGTGAATCTGAAGAATTTTGCGAGCCCTGTGTAGAATGACCATAAATAGGCAACTTCTTCAGATGAACACACGTTTCGCACTCCACAGTCAACATAATGACCCCCCTGAACGTCCTTCCCAGACACACCCCCTTGTGCTTCTTGTCACTCAGATTTAAAGCAACAGTGTTGAAACAATACACTATCACATCACATGACATCTTCCCCTTTTTCTGAAAATAAAGTCTGCTATTCTCCTCGCCCCCCTTTTGTTATGTCAGAAAACCCTTGACCGTAAATTTTATCATGCAAAACAAACAGCATGTATTCAGCTTATAAACATCTCTCAAAATCATGAATTTGAGCAATGTAACTCTTACTGTTCTAATGAATTGAACAAAAAATATTTTCAGAAAACTGCACCCATTTACCCCCCCTAGTAAGTATCAGTCCAAGCTTAGGAGTAGGAAATCTTTCCCTCCATGTTTGGGTTGGTACAGTCTCTGTTGTATCAGTATGTGTAGGCTGAATGTCAACAGTCCCTTTTGTTTGTGGTGAATCTGTGTGTACAGTCTGTTTGGTTGTCTGTGTTGGTGATGGCACTGCTTGAAGATGACGTCAGTTGTGTCTCAGTACTGCTCCTTGATCCGTCTCGATGACACAGGAACGAGGTGTTACACTTTCTTGCCTGATCACTGCCGGTGAAGCCCAGACCTTCTCATGGTCCAGCTTGGTAAGAACAGTGTCGCCTGGTCTCAGTGTTGACAGATTTTTAGCTCCATTATGACGATTGTAGTAGAATGCTTGTCTGTCTTTCTTTATTTTGTCTTTCAGCATGACAGACTTCCTGTTTGGCCACCTGGGTTGAAGATTCTTCTCTAGGGTTGGAAGTGTTGTTCTGATTTTCCTTCCCATAAGAAGCTTTGCCGGACTAACTCCTGTAGTGGCACAGGGAGTCGATCGGTAGCACATGAGAGCTACCAGAGGATCTGTCTGCTTCAGGATTCTTTTTGCAATCTGCACAGCCCTTTCAATGTGACCATTACCCTGAGGATGGTGAGGACTTGATGTAATGTGTACGAAATCCAGTCGCTTGGCTAGTTCCTGAAACTCAGCACTGGAGAACTGAGGACCGTTGTCACTCACTACCTCATTCGGAATCCTGAATCTGGCAAAGACAGCCTTCAACTTTTGTGTGACATGAGATGTCGTTGTCGAAGGTAAGTGCAGTATCTCCAGAAATCTGGAATAGTAATCAGACACGATTAGATAATTCTGTCCACAATGTTCACAAAGATCAGCCGCAATCCTTTTCCAGGGTCTTTCTGGGAGTGGTGTGGAGATCAGGGGCTCTTTCTGCTGTGTATTTCTCAACTCACTGCATATCTGACATGACAGCACTGTGTTCTTTATGTCCGCTGAAATTCCTGGCCAACAGGTTCGTACAGCGGCTGGCTGACTGTTGAGAGGTTGGGAATTAACCTCCCCAAGTAATTCACCATGCCAAGCACCCTTTTTAGTTCCTGCACATTTTTGGTTGGTGGCAGCTGTCTGATGGCCTCCACCTTTTCTGGATCTGGCCGCACCCCTATCTCGTTAATAAGGTAACCCAGGAACCGAAGTTGGCTTTGTCTGTACGTGCATTTCTCAGGATTCAGTTTTAACCCTGTAGACTCAACTCTCTGCAGCACTTGTTCCAAACGAGAGTCGTGCTGTTCCAGGGAGGACCCGTATACCAGTATGTCGTCCATGAAGACCTCTACCCCCTCCAGCCCTTGAAGCTTCTCCTGCATTTTACTCTGGAAGATCTCTGGAGCGCTCGAGATCCCGAAGGGAAGCCTCCTGAAACAAAATCTCCCAAATGGCGTGATAAAGGTGGTACGTCTGCAGCTATCTGGATGGAGAGGGATCTGCCAGAATCCGCTGGATGCATCTAAGGAGGAGAAAACTTTTGCACAGCTCAGTTTAGCAATAATCTCATCTGCAGTAGGTAGAACGAAATGTTCTCTTTTTACTGCTTCATTTAGTCTTTTGAGATCCACGCAAATGCGTGCTTTGCCATTTTTCTCCAGAACGGGAACCATCGGCGCACACCATTCCATTGGTTGTGTCACCCACTCTATGATGCCATTTTCCTCCATCCTCTGCAACTCCTCTTTCACCTTTTGCAGCATTGGTATTGGACTTTTAACTGAATTTTGACAGGGTCGGTTTTGAGTGTGCCATGCTCACCAAACGCATCATAGTGTTCAGAGGCCATTCTGTTTGCCTCCTCCACTCTCCTTACAAGGTTCATGTCAGCCGATAGAGTCCGACTCAGCAGGTTATTGACATTGTATCCACGGGCCACATAGGCAGAAAATGGGTATGACTGTCCTTTGTACACTGCAGTGGATCGGAACTGACCCAGGCAGGCTCGCTTTCCCCCAGGGCTGTCCAGTTTAACATTGGCTGGCTCTAGTGCCTTTGCTGGGACTAGTTTGTTGAAAGTCTCTTCTGCCACAATGTTTACGTCAGTCCCCGTATCTATTTTGAATTTTACAGGGCAAACTGAACCCAGAAAGTATGAAGGTTGGTCAAAACATTCTGTGGCTTCTCTCACTGACCTGTTATTGTGGCATACTCTGGCCCAGTGTCTGATTTTGTGGCATTTGTGGCATTTACCTTTCTTTGCAGGGCAGCACTCATCAATTGTATGCACAGCATTTCCACATTGTCCACATTTTCCATGACTGTCAGCTCGGATTTTGACTTTAGGCTTGCACTGTCCCCTCACAGGTTGCTAACCTGTGCTGGCAACTGCTCTGACCACGCTCACCGTCTCGCCTTGCATACTGACTTGTGTGGCCACCTCCTCCGATTGACGAACAGTCTGGATTGTTTGTGCTAGTGTGAGATCACTGATTAACTGCAGTCTCCGAGAGAGATCTTTATCCAAGATGCCGACCACGATGCGGTCGCGAATTGTTTCGTCTCTCATGGCGCCGAACTCACAGTGCTCGGACATCTCGTACAGCGCTTCTGCTCTTTCGCCGGGTTGTTGCACTCGCTGGTGAAAGCATGCGCGTTCGTGAATGACGTTTCTCCTCGGGAAAAAGTACTCATTAAACTTTCCCAGGACAATTGCAAAGTCATTTCTCTCTTCCTCCTCTGCGAACACGAACGATTTATAAATGTTCTCTGCCTCACTCCCCATGGCGTAAATGAGACAACTCACTTGCACTTCTCCGTCCTCTTTGTGTGTCTCCAATCCATCCACTCCGTCGGCTTATCAAAGGAAAACTTGATGGTGGATTAAACTTCGCCATTTTCCATCACTTCTGATACCATGTAAAATGACCGTAAATAGGCAACTTCTTCAGATGAACACACGTTTATTAACAACCAGCAACGCACTCCACAGTCAACATAATGACCCCCCTAAACGTCCTCCCCAGACACACCCCCTTGTGCTTCTTGTCACTCAGATTTAAAGCAACAGTGTTGAAACAATACACTATCACATCACATGACATATATAACCTTTATATTATTGTTCATGAAGGCTGGAAGTGAAAAGTGCCTTATATTCAGGTGTGCATAATTATTAAGCAGGTTATCTTCTACAGATTAAATATTGAGATGGACTAAAAATGAACTCCCAAAACTTACTGCCAGATTCTGGAAGATAAATTCTTCAAACAGTGGTACAAGAGGATGTGGTGCTGGTCCTTCAAGAGTCACTCACAACTTATCTGCCTATAAAGCCTATATATATATATATATAAATAAAAAGTATTTTACTACACTTCAGTATGTGATTCTTATTAAGTAGGGGTCATTTTTTAGGATTCTATACTTAACCTAAGTCTCCGAGAACCTGCAATTTCTAGTATTGTAATAGTTTTGAATATTTCTCATGGGCATTTAATAATTTTTGACTTTCAGTCTGAGTTAAATATCTTTTTTGGCTCATTTTATCTGCTTAATAGAAAATCTGCTTAATAATTATGCACACCTGAATATAAGACATTTTTCACTTCCAGACTTCATGAATAATTATATATCAATCATAAATGATTAAATACAAGATTAATAGTAGTTATTAAGATTGATGTCGTTTGGAATTGGTAAAATGTGCTTGAAAAAAATATGATCAGAATATCAACTTGCATAATAATTATGCATGCACTGTATTTTCCTTCTTCTGCTGTCGAGGTAATGCAAGGAATGTTGTGATTGGTTGTCAAGGCAGCCAATCAGAATTTAGCATCGTGTTTTCAGCTAGTTTATTATCATATAAAATTACGGCATGCAGTTGCATCAAACAATGGTATAAACATCATTCAATGCAAATTGTGATAATCGTAATTAATAATCGCAATTACAATTTCAAGGCAATAATCGACAATTATGATTTTTGTCATAATCGTGCAGCCCTATTATATATATAAATATAAATGTATAAATAGCTAGTTAGGGGGGAAAAAATGCACTGGCCCCAAGTATGTATACATTTATTTATTAGTGTATGTAGTTTACAGTCATTTTGTGTACACCTCTGCATGGGCATTGCGTTTTATTACTGTAATCAAAATAATGTCCACTGTGATATAAAAAGAAAAAATTATTTTGGCAGCCCAAACTTTCTCACCCAAGTATGAATTTCATTTGTCACATGCCGATTGTCAGTTTTATGGCCAATGGTCATTTGATGGTATGCATATTCCTTTGTAGTTTGCAGTTTAGTTTCTGTTGTAAATATGTTAATCCTGTCATATAAACTAGTTTCATCTTTGTTATAAATAGCTGACAAACAGGCTAGCTAACAAGCACATGTTACATACTATCAGTAAGTGAACAGCAATGCTATTATTTTAGCAAGCTGTCTGAAGGATCCATTGTTGACATCCTGTCAAGGAAAACCTTGATTGATTTGACCACCTTTTTTTTAGCAGTCCAGCTATAAATAAAATGGTTCCAGCTACACTATTTGTTAAAGTGACTCAGGGGACCTATAAGTTTGCTTTCATCAGCGTACTAAATGTAAATATTGTAATTTCAAGTGTTGTGGGTATGTGTGGAAATCATTTAGACAGCAAAAGGACAAAACAGATTTATGTGCAGTAGATAGGTTTGTCGTTTGTTTCTTCA
>NW_015667280.1:0-129 GCF_001515625.1 Sinocyclocheilus rhinocerous
TGTGTACTGCAAACACACACCAGCTTCATCACTGTGTCTGTCACGTGACTCTGTTCCCTTTCGGGCTCTGTCTATTTTGAAAGATGAAGCTCGCGATTATGGTAAGGGGCGTTACATTTCCGACGAGTG
>NW_015667280.1:434-517 GCF_001515625.1 Sinocyclocheilus rhinocerous
TGATGACTCTCCAAATCAGACAACTCCAAAGTTGGTTCGAGTTCTGCAATGAAAAACACGGACATCAATGGTTTAAATAAAAT
>NW_015667281.1:0-27717 GCF_001515625.1 Sinocyclocheilus rhinocerous
TGTCCCTTTTTAACCCAGCGCTGGGTTATATTTAACCCAGCATATAGGCACGAGGCCGCAGGGAATCACAGCATGCCGATATACAGCCATATCTCACGTCTACGAGTGTGATATTGCATTTATACAACAGTTCGACGACACAAGTGTGTAAATACATAAAAAAATAACAATGGAGTGTCTTTAAAAGCCTACTACTTCCTAGCAGAACTACTTCCTTCTGCCACAGATTCAAATCAAAGTTTGACAGTTGAACAGCTGAGTCCAAGCCTCCGTTACCAATTCCAAAACATCACTTTAAATCTAGTAACGAAGGAACGAAGTTGCTTCATTGAAAGCTTATTGTATTACAGTAGTAAAAGCAGTGTATTATATATAGTAGATATTGTGAGAGAGAGATGGACTGAGCGAGTGTGATTACCTACATCTGATACAGAATTCATTATTCAGATCTCAATAAACATTAGTTTAAATATCTGCTGAGGAAAGTGTTATCTTTGTCGTAAGGTTAATATAATTTCATCTGTTAAGAGTGATTTTGCTGCTCAGTGCATTTGTTCGCTGCATCAAGCTGTTGTTGAAACTAAAAATAACTTCCGTTTAGAGCGTTTTTTTTTTTTCAAAGTAAAAGTCTTTACTGCTGACTCACTCATAAAACAGTCTCTTGTCGCCATCTAATGGCAGAACGATGTAACTAAATTCACCTTCAAGAACATGCACTGTTTCTCAATACTAAACACTATTATTAAATGCTATTATTTATATAAAATATAATTTACATAAATTATTATTTATTGAATAATAATATTTAATAAGCAACAACAACAACAACAGCTATAAAAAAGTTGCTAGGCAATTCAGTCAAAAGTACAAAGGCAGCACTCTGATATAGCTACAGCATTTAATTTAAATAAACACGAGATTTTGCCAAATCTTCTCTGGAACAAATAATAGATTAATGAGACCAAAGACTACCCGTTAGAGTCTGTTATTATTTTAATCTACAATCTGTTATTTATCAGTTTAGATAGTTTTTTTTTAATGCTTCGCTAACTAGCAGAAGACAGCAACTGGTTTTAAACTCCAGTTGCGCAGATGGGGCACGTTGTAACACTGCGTTACAATGTGCTATTCTATGACATTAGCCATGTAATTTACACTATTTACTTTAATGAATGTTAATGAGAAACAAAGAGAAACAGGTGAATAAAGACGGACAGTCAATGTTTAATGTTTAGAAATTATTATTTCAAGACATGTAAAGCCTTTTTGCTCGTTTATATGGGCCGTCCCAAGCATGATTGCAATGTGTTCATTGTCAAACTCCAAAATCAGATTCTTTTTAATTCTTAAAAAACGCCATTATTTTATTTGAAAAAAATTATTTTATTTTATTAACAAAATATTTTAGTTTGTCTTGTATATTTTTTTCATTCGATCAGATAACATTTTAAGATGTCATATGATCATGTTACATCATGCCCCTCAGATGTTACAATGTAACAATGGGGCATGTTGTCACATTTCACTTCCATTTTTTGAGGGTAAATAAAGAAAAACTTATACACTGTAATCATGAACCAAAGCGACATATTTGTACTAGACAAGTGTAAAATTACTGTGGATAAAAAAAATTATATTCTGAACCCCATGTGGATTTACACAAACTGAGAAAGTCAAAAAGTGTTACTTTGTGCCCCGCTCTCCCCTACATCTCATGTTTAACCACTACAGTCTCATCTGAGCCAGCGGTAAATTCCAGAAGATCTGGCCGAGGTGAGGCTTCATGGGTGCTTCATGGCGGCTTCATGAGTGCAGACGACCTGGAGCTCACATGTCTGAAAATGTCGAAGCAAATTTTCAAATAGACGTTTTCTTTAATAACAATCTGCATATTTAAACAAGTACATTCTCACCTTAAAACCTCTTAAAACTACATTCCATGACACAAAAGTGTGTGTATGTCTATTTATGTGTGTGTGTGTTTGTGTGTGTGTGTGTGAGTACATATACTTTTCAGATTTAAAGTATGCTACAAGTGTACATTCGAAGCAATTTAGGCTTTTTCTTTTTTCACAAAGACAAGTAATGCAGCCAACATTTATTATGCTTTTATGGTGATTTTCTGTCTTTTTTTAAAGGTTGAAAGCCCCTGTTCCCATTCACTTTTGCTTGAAAAAAAAGCATTCTGGACATTCTGCTACACTTCTCTTTTTGTGTCCCACAGATAATCATCATGCAGCTTTGGAACAACCATTTTTAGTTAAGCTATATCCTTTTAATACAGACTGTGGTTACACTAAAAGACAGCATTTCAGTGTTTTAATTTTCTGCATAATGTTGACAGGAAGTTTTTTTCGAAAACTTGCAGTTAGACGAGGGTCTCATTAGTCTCTAATACGAGGCGTCAAGTGGGCGAGAGCTGCTGCTCCAAAGAACGGAATGAAGTGGGAATCAGCAGCAGCTGGTCTTCCTGATTGGATAATCTGTGTATCTTTGGTCTGGGCGGCCTCACAATATGGTGGCAATTTCATTGCTAAGTATGCAATTACTGTGCCACAGCACTTGAGGTAAATAAGCGAAGGCGAAAAGGTCATTATTCAGATCTAATGATGTAAGTGGACATAAACATCAATTACGGAGCTCTCCCACAGGTGCAGAACATTATGTTTTCAAAATGTGCCTGAAACTTCTGTTTACATCTTTCATTGTGTCATAATTTCTGTATAGTGTTGTTTTCAGGGTCACTTCAGGAGATCAGGGTCATTGAAAGTAGTTGACCCGTAGTTGGTAGTTCAGAAGTGGAAATGAAATTCATCCCGCTGTGGCGTGTGTTTTGACCCTCAAAGCTCTCCTGGCACCTAGAGTCGCCAAGAAACTGCCACTTTCTCCTCAAATCATTCATCTTGAGCGGCACTGCATCTCTCGCACACTCACTCCATCTCTCATCTCTCCCAGACAATCAGCCATAAACACTTCAGCCTGACTGGGCGGGGGTGAAACAACTCGAGACGATTCACTGAAGCACCAAATGTGCAGGACTAATACCTCTCATGTGGTGTAAATTAATTTAATTCACATATCTGGCTAATCAAGGGCAAAGTTTTAATTTTATCCTCTGTAAGCAGAAGATGCATTTTCCACAGCTTTGTGAGGAGACTGCAAAAAATGCCTGAAGGGACGAGCAAAATAAAGAAATAATGGATGAAAATAATGCTTTTTAACAGGAACTGTTTAACAGGAACAAGGTTGCTCTGACATTTCAGTGGCGAGTGCGCTGATTCATTCCTCCCTCTTATTCCCGTCTCCACTCCTCAGCCCACGGATTTCGATGCCGTAGGCCTGGCGGCCTGCTTGCCTGCCCCCACTTAGCATAAGAAAAACATTCTCTTAACCCGACGTTGTTCAAATCCAGGCAGAGAAGAGATTGCGTCCATGCGATGCATCATTCTACAAAGTGGACACTCATTGTGTTCTTGCAATCTCAGTGCCAGTACTTATTTGGTCGGAAAAGGAAGTGAAATGCATAAAATGCATAAATGCCATATTAGTAACCGTTGCTGATTACTCCGACATATCTATAGAAAGGTCGAGAACACATAAACACCAAAGAGAATTGACAGATGTGGTGTGCTTTAGTTTCTTCCAATCAGTTTTTACAAGAGTTGGTTTGGCATAAATGCCAGACGATTATTCATATTGCAGATGCTATATCATTTCAAATTAAACAGAGTATATACATCGGAGGGGTATATTAGGATTGTTATGATGACAGGTTGTGATAAATGGCTTGAAATGCAAGAGAGATAAGGGTGGTTGTGCTGGATTCTGATTGGACAGATTGACTTTGATCTGATTGGTTGTTGTCAGTTATTCCCCGATAATGACCTTAGCCAGGGCTGCGTTCAGCCCCGACGGTGCAAAACGTTTTTTAAATAATGTAAATAAGCATGTGCAAACAATATACTTGCTCTTGTGAATTTATTTGGATGTTAATTACATTGTGCAAGCTGTCTTTTTAATACCGCGTGGTGTATATACATGTTGCTGCTGATTGGGCTGACATGTTTGACACACCCACCAAACAAGAGAAAACGCATCTCAAACCCCGTTGCACACCGTTTCCAGGAAACATGTCGTTCAAACCGGAAACCGTAGCATAACGGTGCACACCGGTTTGAGCTTGAACTTGCCCCAGGTTAGACGTCATAGTGAATTTAACACAGGTGAAAATGAGGCAGTGAGAGATAGACTTAAAGTCTTTACACTGGCATGCACTGTATGAAGGTCCTAGATCGTGTAATTTTCACAACTTCTATGGAGTTTTTGTCTGCAGATTTATTTATTTTTTTTTCAGATTTTTTTTTCCCAGCTGCACAATCAGTATTATGTTAAACAACAGCACAATCCATTGAATGCACTGTACTTTTATCCTTCACAACCTCATTATATAGTGCTACCCTGATGAAGGTCTATAGCTAAACCGTATAATGACTTTTCATCTGCATATTTGAGGGCTGCTTTCTTTCATGTCTCTCTCTCATTTCATTCAAACACAGCTGGTACCATCTTGTGCCTCAGTTATTGACTGTACTTATAATAAAATGAAAAGACTTTGGTATTAGTAGTAGGCCTATGACAATATTGTTGAAGTGCTGAAAGAACGAGTGTTTTGTACACTGTAATGGATCTTCTCAAATCAATATTTCATGTCCCCGTCATTATTTACAGAAGGTGGTGAAAATAAATCTGCAGTGTTTATCCATTTGATCTTTCATTAAAAAAATAAATAAATAAATACAAATCGGTTACACTTTACTTGAAGGGGTGTGCATAAGACTGACATGACACCTTCATAATCATGACATGACACATGTCATGAATATGAAGGTTTTTTATGCATGTTTATGACAACTGTCATTCGCTCAGTTATGTAATTTTTAATGCAAAGATGACATTGTTTGAGATGTCTTTGTTATGGGCTATGGTTGGGGGTAAGGTAGAGGTAGGGTTAGGTTAGGGTTAGGTCAAATAATGTCATATCTGAGCGAATTACACTTAATGACAGTTGTCATAAACATGCATAAAACCTCCTTCATATTCATGACATGTGTCATGTCATGATTATGAAGGTGTCATGTCAGTCTTATGCACACCCCTTCAAGTAAAGTGTTACCAAAAAATCTAATGTGTAAAATATCTCTAAAGTGTATTCCTATTCATATTTGCATCTTTTAGCACCAGGGTGAACAAGAAATTATTCAGCCATGGCTTCATGTTGCACAAAAATATAAATATGAGGAACACAAAGGCCAATTTCCCATAATCATCGTTCACAATGAGTAAAACCAAAGAATATAGCTCTGATGTGCAGCAAAAGATTGTTCAGCTTCATAAATTAGAAAGTGACTGTAAGAAAAGAGCTAAAGTATTGAAAATCTCCATTTCCACCATTAGGGCAATAATTAAGAATTTCAAATAAACAGAAAATGTTACAAATCAGCCTGTAAGAGGATATGTATCTATTTTGTCTTAAAGCAGGGTGAGGAGGAGAGTTTGAGTTGCCAAAGACACTCCAAGGATCACAGCTGGAGAACTGCAGAAAATACTGTAGTTGGGTCTTGTTGTCAGAAAGTTCATAAATAAAAATAAAATTCTGACTGTCCGTGCTAGAAATCTTATAATGGGCCAAGGTTGGATCTTTCAACAAGACAAAACAAAAATGGGTCACTGAGCACAAAATAAAGCTTCTGCCATGGCCGTCCCAGTTCTCTGACCTGAACCCTATAGAAAATGAGTGGGATGATCTGAAGAGGATAAGCACCAACATGGAGCTGGGAATCTGAAGGATCTGGAGAGATTCTGAATGAAGGAATGATCTCTGATCTATTGTCAGGCATTCTTCAAACTCATAATTTTCCTACGAAACATGATTGGACTAATTTTGAGTACCAGTTGGGTTGGTTTTGTTACACAGAACTGGCAACCCATTTTACTGGGGCACAAGCCCAGTGAAATACCGTTGTGTCCCTGTAAAATATTACTGATAAATCCATGTCTGATGGCGGCGATTACCATATAATGAGAATAATTTTCCCTGATAATATTTGTTTAGAATCAGAACTATGCCAGATTCACAAATGAACCACTCTTTTGATATAAGCAGTCAAACTGTTTCGCAAAAAGGTCAGAAATTGTTTGCAATTCAGTGATTTATTCATATGCGGTTTTTCACAGCATCTGAGGTGTTAAATATGTGTACACTTTTTTTTTTATGGTGGCCTGTGCCCCAGTACTCATGAAAGGCTATGCTTCTGGATGTGAGTTTATATTATAATGTACCTTAAATGTCCGTCTTGTTTGTACTTCTCAGTTTGTTGAGGCTCAAAGCTTACTAGAAACTCTTTTCCCCCTGGAATCTTTGTTTTTACTGAGATAATAAAATATAACTCAAATCAATATGTATTGTCTAATAATAATGTATGTGTCAAGTAGCTTTGTAATAAGCAGGATACTCACTTATTTAAAACAGTTACATAATAGCATCATAAATATCGTTGTCACTGCATTATTTTTTTTTGTGCATGAATTAACTTTGAGGAAAACAAATATACTGTAAGTTACAATAGCTACCCACATGTTTGTAAGGAGTAAAATGCAAATTTACAAAATCACTCTTTGTTGTTGTTTTTTTTTCTTTTTCTTGTGGGACTATTTAATTGAATGCTATAAGAAGGCTGAGCAACAAGACAGCAGAACAGCAAGGAAGAGAATAACAGTAGAACGATCCTAGCAGTAAAACAGCATAAGATAAAATATGTAAACATGACATTTGTTTTTTACACAAACCTTGCTATTATCTTTAATAGAACGAGAAGTGCTTTCTCAGAAGCACTGGTTTAATTCAAACACTGTGCTACAGAACTTTATAATAGTGCTCTCATCCATAATGGAGAATGTTGAGAATTAAAAAAAAGAAGAAGAATGTTTGTACAAAAGCTTGCATGATACTCAACACAGGTCAGAGCCTCTTAGCTGGAACAGTCTTAGAATTAGACTTGATCGCTTACATGCTGACATTGGCCCTTGACATATATCCGCTCACCTCTGCATGCATTTAGGATCGCCCCAGTTCATTTTAATGGATCTGCCAAGAGCAGGCCATGTTGGCACAGCTGTAAATTATATAAGGCCAGAACGTTTAAATACGTGAGGGTTCTTGGCTCAGGCCTGCCTCACCTCATTCTTCATCAGCCATGTTCAACATGACACTTGGAGCTCACATGGGAAGTTCACATCGCTCAGAGTCACAGGACATAAATGCAGCGATGTGTCACCCTCGCTACGCTTGTTATGCAAATCTCAAGGCTGAAAGATAAGAGATTGGCCCATGAGATAATGCTAGTTCAATTTGCACTGAGCTGAAAAGACCAGCGATGGATGCGGTCTTATGCCGACCTATCAGTGTGAAGAGCCACTTGCAATCAGAGGAGGTTTCTTTCATGTTTAGTGCATGTAGGGCTGCTGTGAGCCTGTGTTTGACATATTCGAAACTGCTGAAAGCAATAAAGAGCTTGTTTTGCGAATTTAAGGTGACGTGTGGAATTTAGATGTTGAAATACTTTCTCAAATCCCAGTTTAATGCATAGAGACAACTAAGGAAGTTATTCGTAGGTTGTCTTCTCGAAGAGAGTAAACACTGTCACTCTTGTGACACATCGACATTTGTAAAATTACGGTTGTAAAATTACGGTTCATAAAATTACAGTCCTTAAAATTACGGTTGAACCACTGATGTCACATGGACTATTTAAACAATGTCCTTGCTACCTTTCTGGCCCTTAAATGTGAAAGTTGCATTACTGTCTATGCAGGGTCTGAAAGCTCTCAAATTTCATCAAAAATATCTTAATTCATGTTCTAAAGATGAACGAAGGTCTTACGGATTTGGAACGACATGGGGGTGATAAATTAATGACAGAATTTCATTTTTGGGTGAACTATCCCTTTAAGGGTAATACATCATTCGAAACTGTAAATGTCTACTTTAATGTGTGTACACTCACAATATCAACAAAACATTGTACTTTTGTAAAATAAAGAAAACAAACAGGACACGCTTTCTGCCGTCTCTCTCTGTGAACTGGAGAACAACACAAAAATGAACGAAACTCAACATATAGGCTACTTGCCTCACATACATGAGAAATATATCTATATCAATTTTTAAATGTCTACTTTTAAACTAACCAGTTCAAATTGAAAACAAATATCTCTGATTATGTTATCCATATTAAAGATACATTTCTCTATGAAGGTGCATCCACTGTACTCTGCAGATGGTGAGTCAGCATCCAGTTCATCTTTGCAGCTGACACTGGCCCAGAAAACACTAGTTTATTAATAAATAATTAAAATATATCCTTGCTATTCATAGTCATTACTTTTGCTGGTTTTTTAAAGCAAGCTTTTCGCATGCGCTTGAGCGTAGAATAGGTTATATATTAAAGGCCTTTCAAGTATATATCAAAGTAATTAAATTAATAGAAATGTGTGATTAGTTGACTAATGACTTAAATGAACAACTATTAGTCGACTGTAAAACTCTTTAATCAGGGATAGCACTAGTACATAATTCATAAATTATGGCACTGATGATACTTCTAATTCCTTTTTTAGAGTTTGAAGAAAATCACCATTCACTGCCATTATATGGACACACATAAGCAGGACTTTTGTTGTTGTTGTTTTTTTGTTTCAGAAAGAGAAAGCTGATATAGTTTTTAGAATAACACCAGGGTTTAATATACTAATAAGATATTTTGAAGAATGTTGGCAATCAAACAGTTTTGGTTCCCTTTGACTTCCATTGTCCTGTGGTACAGTATCTCGCACCAAAACAAAAGCAGCAGATCCTTTAAGACCCGCAAGTGGTGAGGTGAAGCCTCAATGGATTGGATTTATTGGTCCAGCAAATCCCATAGATATTCAGTCGGAATGTGATCTGAGGAATTTGGAGGCCAAGGCAAAACCTTGAACTCTTTGTCATGCAAACCTTTTCTGAACAATTTCTGCAGTGTGGCAGGAGAATCATCCTGCTGAAAGAGGCCACTGCCATCAGGGAACACCATTGCAATGAAGGGGTGTACATGGTCTTCAACAATCTTTAGGTAGGTGGTACGTGTCAAAGTAACATCTACATGAATGCAGGACCCAAGATTTGCCAGCAGAACATTTTCCAGAGCATAACACTGCTTCTGCCGACCTGCCTTCATTCCATAATGCATCCTTGCTGCCATCTCTTCTCCAAGTAATCAATAAACACCCACCCAGCTTTCTACCTGATCTAAAAGAAAACATGATTCATTAGACCAGTCAACCTTCTTCCATTGCTCCATGGTCCAGTTCTGATGCTCCCAACAAACTGGGATGCACTGTGTTCTAACACCTTTCCATCATGGCCAGCATTAAGTTTTTAAGCAATTTGAGCTTCAGTAGCTCTTCTGTGTGATTTAACAGACAGACTAGCCTTTTACCTTTTTGACACCAGTTTACCGGTTGTCCTTCTTTGTACCATTTTTAGTAGGTACTAACCACTGCATACCTGAAACACTCCACAAGACAAGTTTTGGAAATGCTCTGACCCAATTGTCTAGCCACCACTATTTGGCCCTTGTCAAATTTTAAATTTGTCAAAAGTAGGGATGCACGATATTGTATTTTTGCCGATATCCAATATGCCGATATTTTTCAACTTATTTTGGCCGATAACCGATGCCGATACCGATATATTTCCTTTTTTTTTTTTAAACAACACCAAGTCTCTCCTGTGCAGAAATTATAAGCAAATTATTTTTAATTTTGGTTAGTTTTTAAAAAGAACTTATTTGTTAGAATTAAATAAACAATAATGAAGTTCTTTGATAATGACAGTACATTGAAAAATTGAAAATAACTATAAATAAACTATATTCAATCGCTGCATTTTTTACATTTGTTGATGGTCTAAAGCAAAAGAGTTGTAAAAATTCTGAAAATTTATGGCATCAATTACTGCTTTATTTAATCAAACACAGTCTAAATATTATTTGTGTATTTTGCTTTCATTTTATTAGAAGTAGGCCAACAGCGCCCCCTACGGAATTAAAACCGAATGGGCATTAAGACCCGGGGAAGGCTGCCGCTGCATGTGCTATTACTGTTGACTATATCACACACCAAATGCGTCATTCTGTATTCTCAGTTTAAATGCAGAGATCCAAAACAGTGAATCCAATCACCATTCAGGCAAAACTTTGCTTCAAGAATGAGCCACACTGCTGACGTGATCTAATTGCACTGTTGATGTGATCTAATCGCTAGCACACCCTGAGCACATGTGAGTTAATGTATTCCTCTTATCGACAAGACATATCGGCATAATTTTTCATATCGGGCTGATGTCGATATTTACATTTAAAGCCTTTATCGGCCGATTCCGATATTGGTCCGATAATATCGTGCATCCCTAGTCAAAAGCCCTATGTGGAAGGTAATTGTTTCTGATGTGGACATCTGTGAACTTATGCATTCAGATGCTACATTATTCACAGTGGAGCAGTGAATTCTGTGATGCAACCAACCCGGGAATGAACATGATTGGGTATATGCCTGTTGCTGTCATCATAATTGCCCATTTTAAATGTTTACATACTTTCTTTATCTTTTTGTTGTTAAGAGCTCCCACTCGCCGTGGTGGAGTGGTGAGGAAATCCTGTTCTTGTACACTTTTATTGCTGAAATGCTGGAAAGTAATTATGTCTAAAATGCATGCAAATTACAGCGAAAATCAACAATTACTGTACGGTGGTCAGCAGTGCTCAAAAAAGATTCAAACGGTAAATTTTGCATTGATCCCTTCTTGTAAACTCAGAGAAAGGGGTTTGGACGGCAATTAAATTATGACACAACCTTGGTGTTTGTCAAAAAAACAAAAAAAAACAGTATGTAATTCAGCCGGTTATTTTACATAGGTGGTGGGAGAAAAACACAGACATTCTAGATTCAAACAGCAATAAAATCAATGACTAACCCCTGTAAATGTTGAAAATAGCTTAGGTGCCCATGAGAAACAATTACCATCCGAAAAGGTCTAAAGTTCACTTGCCTCCAACACATAAAATTCAAGACCTGACTGTTCACTTGCTGCTTAATATATCCCACCCCTTGACAGGTGCCATTTGAAGGATATGATCAATGTTATTCCCTTCACCTGTGACAATTTAAACCATTTAAACACTTACTCAAGAGAAAAATGAATTATTATTATTTTTATTTTTTTTGAATTTACTATTCCTTTAAAAATATCCCCCCCTTAGAATTTAAAAGCATAGCTTGTAAATTCTGCACCATTAGCATCATTAAAATAATATGCAAAATATATTTTTTAAAGTCTCACTCTACACACAAACCATCCTGCTGGTTGGGATGCTCAAAGAGAGCAATGCTTAGTGTCACAGTGTCTAAAAATTGACAGCTGAGGTTATGAAAAACATGGAAAGCAACTGTTACACGACAAGTCAATGACCATTTCTTCTACACTACTCAGTATTCAGCTGTCAAGCTCAACCCCACATTTAGTTGATTATTCCATCAATTCATTCAAATCGCCAGCCAAAAAAAAGCCTTCTCCAGATGGTCAGTCTTCTCAAGTGCTCTCTCACAATTCACCAACCTCTATGAGCTGTATCAATATTAATTCATTCCGCTTCTTGACCTTACCAGAGGCTCATTACTGGACAAGTGGGGTCAGTCTGCGTTTGTCAAGTCGTGTCACGGAATGGTCGGCTTCTAATGAACTGGACACAGCTCAAGCCGTTCTGCGCCATACCACCTCATTATCACTCTGCCAATGGCATTAACAGAAGTGCCTGTCACATACAGAGCTGCCATCTTCTGCTTGGAATAGCATAAATGTCACTTGATGCCCACCTTATTTTTAATGTAAGAACGTGTAAGAACTATTTGTTCATTGAATGTCTTCTAGTGTCATCAGCTTACAGTTATTTTTAGCTATACAAAACAGCTTGTTATGCTGATGCTGCAAACTGATATTTATTATTGTATTGATGTAATTATAAACACACTAGTTTGTAGCTCAAATAATTGTACTGTTAACTGCACTGTGTTTTTCTTTGTAGTGGCTAATGAATCTGAAGTCTAGCGCAATCGAAGAAAATAGCTTACTTCTGCATTGCAAACTAAGATAAAAAGCTATCATTTGGTTATTGATTGGAGATTTCTCATTAAAACTGAGTTTGTATGCAGTTGTAGTACACTCTAAAAAATACTGGGTTAAATACAACCCAGCACTGAGTAAAATATAGACAAACCAAGCGATTGGGTTGTTTTGACAAAGCGGTTGGGTTAAACATTGAACCCAACTGTTGGTTGAAAATAACCCAGTCGCTGGGTTTGTCCGTATTTAATCCAGCATTTTTTTAGAGTGTACAATTTGTGAAACTGCTAGAAGAAAATACACATGCATAAGTAATGTAGTCTTAAAGAAATGACCTAAATACCACTTAATCTAAATAGGCTGCCATGACCAATTGTATTATTGGATTCCTTTCAGATTTTGAAGTAAGTGTATTCAAAGAAGTAACAGCATTTTTAAGCAATCTCGTCCTAAAAAATGAGGGTGCCATATGAGAGGCTATTTGAGGAGTTGCGGTTAGAAGCACTTGCTGTTTTGTGTCGCTCAATTTAAGATGGGCTGTCTTCTGAAATCGCTGGGTAAATCCACGATCAGAGTCTGATCTGGCTCTATCCACAAGAGGCCCATAATACTGAATTTGGGGTTTTGGAGTCTATGATACTTAGAGGTCAAATTCGGCTTTCATGATGACCTTTTCTTTTTTTTGGCCTTTTTGACAATTTTATTTATTAGAACAGGAGTCTTCAAGGAAGCCATCTATCAGGCCAATAACAATTTTAGACAGGCCAAATATGGAATGGACTATGAAAGACTTAGCAGAACAAATATTTTTTAGTTTTGTCTTGACCAGTCATGATGACAAGCAACATGATTCTATTTTTGGAATAATTTATATTTCTAGTTTCAATGTCACAGCTGGGAACAAGAACTTATTATATGACTGAATTTGATTGGTTGTGATTGGGTCTAGCCGTGTTGACCCAGAAGTGTCTGGAATCTTATCACACTGCGTTCAGTTACGACATGAAAAATGGACATCCATCAAATCCTGACCTAACATATATTTGAATAAACCAAGCGAAATTCCAAATGAGTTTTGACTGACATTATGTTGGGAAGATGATTACAGAATGAAGTCGAGTGAAAGGTGAAAAAATGCATGGTAACTCTATATATTTCTTATCAAGGACCTTAAAGAAGGGCTCTTGTTCATTAGCCCAAACAAGCCGGTAATGAGCATCACAGGCTGAAATTGAGTACAGTAGATCACGTTCTTTCTAAAGGTCATTCATGCCCTAAAATGCTGGGCTGGGCTATGAACATGTTATGCTCCAGATCTATTCGCTCTCTCCCTGCCTCCCCCTTTACAGCACTGCACTCTCCAGTGGATGTCAGATGTCTTTTAAAAAGCCAATTTCTGACACAAGGCCAGTATGCCGCAGGAAGCAGCTTTCAAAGTGATGGGCCCTGGGTGCTGTTGGCCTGATTCAGTCCTGCAAACAGATGCAGACAGAGACGAGAGATGAGAGCTAATCCTCAAATTAATGATTGCTTTGATTGAAAGGAGAGACCTCACATGACTCATATTTCCTCATATGAAGATTGCAAAGAATCAGTGAGAGTTAGAAGCACCGGAATGGAGTTTTGCAAAGTCTGTAGGGTGTATGCCATTTGGAGGGGTGACAAAAGAAAATCACAAATGGGATCTCCATTTTTCATCTCCTATACAGAGAAATGAGGAACAAACCTTTACTAGGGGTCTTAGATTGTTCATCTTATATGTGTCTCCTGCAGACTTTCAGAAGTGGCCTCAACAATATCACAAATTAAACTCAAAAATCCCAAGCCTTTTGACTCTCCATTGCCTCACTCTGCTGTTAATTTTATAGCTGTATTCTCTGACTATGCATTAACAATTGTCCCATGTTTTCCTATTTTTATTTTTCCTAGGTATTTTAGAACAAACACCTAAAACATGAAATTGTTGATCATGGTAATGATTATGACAGTGATGATTATTATGACAATGTTATTGATGATGTTGCTGGTAATTCTGGTAATGATGGCAATGATAACAGTGGTGGTGGTGGTGGTAGTGATGATGATTATGATAGCAATGATGGTGGTGGTAATGATGGAATTTACGGTAATGATAGAAATTGTAACATATAGTGATTATGATTATGATGACAATGGTTCTGGTGATTATTGATAATGATGTTGATAATGGTTGTGGTGAGTGTTGATGATGATGCTAATGGTGAGGATTATGAAAATTATGGTAATAATGCAAATGACAACAGTGATGATGGTGATGATGATGATAGTGGTAATGATAAAAATGATGGTAATGATGGAAATGACTACCAACACTGGTAGTGATGATGATTATAATGATGATGATGAGGATGATGGTGGTAATAATGAAAATGATGGAAATTATGTAAATGATAACAGTGGTAGACGACTGATGATGATTATGTGGAGGAGGAGGAGGAGGAGGATGGTAGCAATAATGAAAATTATGGTAATGATGGAAATGATAATGATAGTGATGATGATTAAGGCAGTATTGATGAACATTATGGTAATGATGACAGTGGTGGTGGTAATGATTAAAATTATGGTAATAATAACGTGGTGGTGGTGATGATTATGATGATAATGGTGTTAATTATGAAAATTATGGTAATGATAACATTGGTGGTGATGATTATGATGATGATGCTAATGATGAAAATTATGATAATGATAATTGGTGGTTGTTGTGGTGATTATGATGGTGGTAATGGTAAAAAAATTATGGTAATGATGGTAAAAATAATGGTGGTGGTGATTATGATGACAATGATGTTGAGGATGACAATATTGATGATAAAATAGTGGGATCGGTGGTTGATGATGATTATGTGGAGGAGGAGGAGGAGGAGGAGGATGGTAGCAATAATGAAAATTATGGTAATGATGGAAATGATAATGATAGTGATGATGATTAAGGCAGTATTGATGAACATTATGGTAATGATGACAGTGGTGGTGGTAATGATTAAAATTATGGTAATAATAACGTGGTGGTGGTGATGATTATGATGATAATGGTGTTAATTATGAAAATTATGGTAATGATAACATTGGTGGTGATGATTATGATGATGATGCTAATGATGAAAATTATGATAATGATAATTGGTGGTTGTTGTGGTGATTATGATGGTGGTAATGGTAAAAAAATTATGGTAATGATGGTAAAAATAATGGTGGTGGTGATTATGATGACAATGATGTTGAGGATGACAATATTGATGATAAAATAGTGGGATCGGTGGTAGTGATGATGATGACAATAATGAAGATAATGGTGGATGTGGTGATAATATTGATGATGATGATATTGGTGATGGCAGTGATGATATAAACAGCAATGATGAAATGTGATAATGACGATGACAATGACTGATGCAGATGAGGATGATGGTAGTAATGACAATGATGATTGGCGATCACTATGAAATTGAAAATTAGCTTTACACTGACGGCTTTGCCAATTCATTTTTTATCTTGTTACAAATACATGTATTTACTTAATGTAAGGTAAAAGTATGCTGTCACTGTAGTTAGAGGTTCTCACCATAATAAAATCATGCAATGAAAACTACAGACTTTAGGCTGTATATAAACTATGCAATATAGGCTTTGTTCCTTTGTCATCCCCATTTTTTTAGGCGTTAGGAAAATCTATAAAATGCTTTTAACTTAGTCATTTAGCACCACAAACTTAGCTGGTTAGGTGTAATCTTCTATTCGTTTGGCTCATCCTCTCAAGTGGTTTACTGACAGTTGCTTTACTGTGAGAGAGAGTTCAGAGAGGACGGCTGATACATCATTTGTCCACAAACTTCCTTTTGTGCCTTTGCATAATTGATCAGCCCTACGTTTACATATCTCAACAGAGGCGCGTGCTCTACGCCCAGTGTTGACTGGTGGTTTTCTCCTACTGATCCCAGACCCTCACTTACTGACAAAACAAAGATTATATGGATCCACTGTGGAGTTAAAGATGTAATTAACTCTGCAGGGTTTATACAAAAATGTCTAGCATAAGGGACAATAGGCACCTCTCAAAACATCCTCTATTGTTGCAGATGAATCAGATCAAGAATACTGCTTTATTTTCAGCTTGTGCTTGGCTGCATTGATGCACTTGGACAATAGATGTATTTTTCATTGAAAATTAATGAATAGTGGTTCTGTATGTGTAGTCCAGGATGTGAAGTGAAGAAAGTCAAAGACATGGGAAAACACCAACCCAGTCTCATAAAAATACGTACCTCTGCGTACATTTCTGCAACACCGTTTTTACGTACCTTACTGCACGTTTCGCCGCAGTTTCAAAGAGAAATGTCCACTGAGTGGCGCTAAAACACGGGTTCAATACGTCAACCCTGGCACGTTTTTATTACGTTGATATAGGTACGTATTGCTGTGTTTTTATTACGTTTCTTCAGGTACGTATTGCTCAAATTCAAATATCCGGGGACTGTCGCTAAAAGTTAATGCTCTATCGTGTTGGAAATATGCCCTACACCAAACCCAACCCTAAACCTACCCGATAGTGTTAACAAATGCAAAACTAATATAAAAACAAATTTTTTGAATTTTTTTGGAAACTGCAGTGATATGTACTTATTGGTACGTATTTCGCATCTTGCAAAAATGTGCCCCCAGGTACGTATTTGCCATGAGACTGGGTTGGAAAACACACACACATACACAGGGTATACAAATATAAGCTGATTCACACACTGGAACTTTGTTCCAAAGCCTAGGAAGCGGCCTACATCCTACATAGACAGCTACCTAAAACTGAATCTGATGAGTGACTAATTTGGATCTACACAGACAGCAGTTTCCACATGTGAAGAGACTCAACTCACAATTGATTCCAACAGAGTTTATTAGCATGTTGCTAAGCTAACAGCAGCTGTGTCCGAAACCACTCCCTATCCCCTTTATAGTGCACTACAGTATATCAAGTGTCAGCCATTTTGCAGTGCTGTCTGGATTCTGAGTGAGCAAGTTCATTTGCTACATTCGTTCACTATACTTTTTACCCAAATTGAAAATTAGCAGAAAATGTATTCACCCTCAGGCCATCCAAGACGTAGATGAGTTTGTTTCTTCATCAGAACAAATTTGGAGATTTGTCTTTCGAAAGAAATTCCGCAAACACCATCATCTACAGTATGACTATATCAAGCCTGAATCAAAAAGAAAATACTATCAATTCTATTCCCAAAATCACTTTACTCTTGCCAAACTTCAGGTCAATACAGCACTAAAATCTTCTTTCGGAGACATCAAAAGCATAGCCCTTGTATGCCACAATTTTCCAGTGAAGGGCTTTAGACAGTTGCTATACAATTACAAAAAAGCATGATCATCTCTATAGCCTCCTCAAAACATCTTAATGCTAGTCACCAATTAGACGGTTGTTTTGTCAGGCTCACAAAAAGCAAGTAGCAAATGATTGTTTTGCCAACTGCTCAATCTCAACTCCCACTTTACAATGCCTGGTAAAAATAGTATGTTATTATAGTCCTAGCTAATCGAACAAGCTTTTATAAAAACAGAGTTATGATATGCCAATGGATAAGCCTTTAACTTACAAAATAAAAGCTAAATGAAAACAAATAAAGGCATTTGATAATTTTAGTTTAATTTATGCGATATGTAATTTCAAAAGCACTAATTAGCATGTTTTCTTTATGGTGTATTAAGAATAAATATACCATAAAGCAAGTTCTATCATTTCTAATCAGGCACAAAATAGATAACATTTGTTTCTCAGTCAATAGAAAGGCTTTGCTGATGAAGGGGTATAGGATTCCTAATCAATTTCCGTTTCAATAGGAACTATGGCAACATAAAAGAGAAATTTGCATTCATCAAACCATTTCATAAGGTCTTAAATGAATCTTGAATCATTTAAGCAAACTTTCATCATCATGTTTGATTAATTTAAAGCTTAGAAATGAATATCTGCAAAGACTTTAACAACAGACGTTTCTGACACTCTTTAGATTATTTTTTATTTTTATTTTATTTTTAATTTTTCCTGGTCTAGAAACTATTTAGGAACTGGCTTTGTTATGTGTTGAATATCAAGTGCATGCGGTGAAAGTGTGCATGCCCTCATTACCTATCCTTCATTAGCCTTTATTGATCAAGACTATATATAGTTTGCTGAATAGATCACACATACTGTAGGTCATACTCAAAAAAAACAACAAAAATAACTGTACAAAACGCAGATGTTATTTTCATTGAGGATGATGCTTATACAACTGTAAAGAGAGTCCATGTTATACAAACATTTGACCGAGTAATCTGTTTGTTTGTTGTCAACAATCCCTTAATCTCTTCGCTCTATATGTGTGAAAGCTGGATACATTAACAGACTAAAGGAGTATGAGAGCAGAGAGAGTTCAAGAGTATAGACATGATGCCAGATTGTCGGAGATAAACTTGAGATGATAAAAAAATAAATAAAAAAATAAGAGTGAGCAACTGTGCATTGTCTCCCATTTTGGAGATTAACCATAATACCAACACAAGCCGATCAAAAGGGGGCTAAATAAATTTGATTTTTATTCAATTTAATTTGTTTGTTATTTTGTTGTTTTAATTTCCCTTTTAATTTATTCCCCTTCATTAAATGGGTTATGTTGAGATAATAAGTGTAACAAAGTCAAACAAACACAGTCAAATAAAAAAATATTATATTTATATATATATATAACTGAAATATTAGATGAAAAACGTAAATGGAAATTAGAAATGTTTAAATCAATATTAGAAACTGAATTAAATCAAATAAACTGAAATACTAGAATTACTAAGACTGAAATAAAACAATTAGTTAATTAATGAAATGGAAAAATAAAAAAATTATAAAAATGACAAAAGCACATAAAATTACTCAAATGTAAACAACAAATACATTGAATATATAAAGATAAACATGAATTTAAAATATTATTAAATACCATACAAGTTTATAGTTTCAAATTAAACCACTTTAATTTAGTATTATTTATACTTTGATGGTATAATTTGTTTACAACTATTTGCAATTAATTAATCAGCATATCATCTAATTTATTCCAATAACATTTTTGATCGATTGGCCACCCTACCATTTTTATGTCTCTATCATAAAGTCTTATTTCTGATCGATAAAGTAATAATTTTCTATAATAATAAAAAAATTAAAAAAAACACAATCTCTAGTGTTTATTTACTGGCCGTGGTTTACAACCCCTCACACTAATCTCCTGGTGAGATAATCACAGGCCCCTCATTTGATCTGGGCCTCCTGGGTGAAGTCTGGCCAAAGTCTCCCATCAGCAATTTCCTGTTGTCATTGATTCTGCTGTTGTTCACTAGCACACAAGAGACCCGATGCTCGTTTCAGCTGGCCCAGGACCAGTTTACCTGGCCCGCGTTGCACATACTAATGCAGCTGAGCTCCAAAGCGCTGACTGGACTTGAACATCCAGGACATTGCAGAAAAGAGGTCTCCTGATCTTGTGCAGCGGGATGTGTACTATTGCTAATCCCATTTAGAACTCTTCAACACTGTGAACGGCCTGGTGGAATATTCATGAGGTGATTAGAAGAATGCTAATTAATTCCTCATAAATTATTAACAAATTGCCAACACACATGCCAACATCTGTTTGTTTTGGGGTTGCAGAAAAGCTTGTGTGTTGAGTGGTACCACACTGCATTCCAGTGGTTGGTGATGGTATTACAACACATCCTTTAAATGGATATTCTGGGTTAAGGGATAGTTCACCCCCCCCAAAAAAAATCCTGTCTTCATGTGCTCACCCTCAAGTTGTTCCAAATCTGTTGTCCTCAAATTGAAAACAAAAGAAGATACTCTGAAGAATGCTGGTGACCAAACAGTTGACAGTAGCCAATGACTTCCACAGAATAGAAAAAAAATAAAAATAGTAGATATCAATGGCTATACGCAACACTTTGGTTACCAACATTCTTCAAAATATCTTATTTTGTGTTTAAATGAAGAAAAAAAAATGCATACAGATTTGGAACAACATGAGGATGAGAAATTGATTTTCACTTTTTTCTCTAAAGCTACACTTGACATCAACTATGACTACAAAAATAATTTCAAAGCATATCTTTAAAACATTTTTCCCCCACAAAAGCCATTGTCAAAGCAGCAAATTCCTAACAATATCCTGTCAATAGTTGATATTGATTTACATATACAAAAATATAGTCATCTATGTGAGATAATCATATTGTACGTAACTATTCTTTTAAAGATGGAGAAGCTTTGCGATCAGAAGGGCATAGTGTGCATCACAGAGGGACTAAGAGGCCAGGTTGATGAATGGTGTTTAGGTTAAAGAGGGGCAAGCTGAATCAATGGAGAGCAATCGATGGGGGGTCAGTTTGGATGGACTTTACATTACATACAAAGATGTTGCTCTCAAGTGTATGTACACCAGAGGATAGACTAGACAATGGCTATTGACAGTAAGGTCACTGTATAGAAAAACAAGGCTCTGTAAACAAAAAAGATATTCTAGCAGTTAGCAGACTACAGTATATTACTGGATTTGGATTTGCAACTAGATGCCTTTGTCTTATGATTGGTGCATGTTTTTCTTCAACCATGGACACTTTGTCCTTGTGGAATAAAATAACCTGATTACCTTGTGGAGTCAACATACCTTTACCCTGAGTTAAAAGCAGGGTTTATAATGATGATAACACAGGGTCCTTCTTTATCTCTCCACCTTGGCTAAAATAGTTGACCGATTGAGGCCATCAGATTCACTACTTGATATTGTCCCATCAAGACTGACCAAACAAGCTTTTGAGCTTTTTGAGTTGGGCCTAGTATTTTATTGATAATAAATAGCTGCCTAGTATCAGGGATTGTTCCTGCTTTTTTTTAAGCATGCTGTAGTACACCCTTAAATCTCTTAAATGTGGGTGTAGTACCAACCGATCATTAAAACTAGGCCTATTTCAAAATTACATTTTCTCTTAAAAGTGCTGGAGAAAGCTGTTCTTATTCAGTGTTTGTTTTTTTTTTTTTAAATTGGAATTCTTTATTTGAAGTATTCCAGTCTGGGAGCATGATAGTACAGCTTGAACGGTTGGTAGGGATTTGTGGCAGTTTTAAAGGGGTCATATGATGTGATTTCAATTTTTCCTTTCTCTTTGGAGTGTTACAAGCTCTTGGTGCATAAAGAAAATCTGTAAAGTTGCAAATCCAAAGATATATTCTTTATAAAAATTAAGAGTCAACCACGCCTACCTAAAACGGCTCATTCTAACACGCCCCCACATGTCTACATCACAATGTGGGAAGATTTGCATAACGCTGCCCAAATGTTCACGTAAAGAAAGAAGGCGTAACTTTTATTCTTGCTGTGTAGTATTGTTGTTGCCGCCACCGCCATGTTGTGAAGACGCTGCGTGTTTCGTTGTGAAAGCGAAACGACTTTGTTTTGCCTTCCAAAAGAGGACGATATCCGCTTCGTCATGCCTAAAGCTGATCCGTGCTGGTCGCTGAGGAAATACATCAACTTTGTGCTGTGGATCGCCGGATCGGATCAGACCGATGAGTTTTGTAAAAATCGACGCGTTTCAGAAAGGCGGGGGCATAGAGGAGAAATAATAATGTACAGTATGTGGAAAATAATGTGTTTTTTTAACCTTAAACTGCATAAACACATTTCATTACACCAAATACACAAAATAATGTTCTTTTTAGCAACATCATATGACCCCTTTAAAATTGTTTAAGTCCTTTCTAAATAATAGGAGCTTTGAAGTTACCCTGGGTGAATTTACATCATCTTTGGCATCTGATACAAGTGGGATCCCTCAAGGATCCATTGTGGGACCAATTTTGTTTTCATTGTTTTCATTGTCCACGATGTCACGATTACAGATTGTCCAGAATGCCACTGCTTATTGACAGGTTCTCCGAAATTGGACCATATTACTCCTGTGCAGTGTTGGGAAGTTTACTTTGGAAATGTAACAAGTTACAGATTACAAGTTACCCAATCTAAAATGTAATAAATAGTCTAACTATTTTAATTACTTTATGAAAGTTTTCTAAATTCTAAAGGTTTTCAACTGTTAATCATTTTCAAACAAAGGGTTAACATTACAGTTGTACACAACACTGATTACTGACAGACTTTCAAAATCCATCATCACTTGAATTAAGATTATGATAAGGCTTTGAGATCATTCTGAAGTTAAATACAGATTTAAAACTATAACAAGAAATACTTTAGTAGCTATGATACTGTTTTTTTTAAAGGGGTCATATGATGCGATTTCAATTTTTCCTTTCTCTTTGGAGTGTTACAAGCTCTTGGTGCATAAAGAAGATCTGTAAAGTTGCAAAGACTAAAGTCTCAAATCCAAAGAGATAAATACACAAAATACTGTTCTTTTTAGCAGCATCATATCACCCCTTTAAAGCAAATCGTTGCGTAGTTATGACAAGAAACACTGGCACCTAACAATGGCTTGGAGAAAACAGTTAATCTTGAAAATAAAGCATATTCATAAACCCAAAATAGGAAATAAATCAGTTATCAAATGAGCATGTGTGCTATTCTGTGTACTAAACTCCTGAAACATTGGTGTCTCATATTTTAGATCAGTCAATGCAATTTATGAAAGAAATCAATTAAATCTGTATGTGGGTTTGTGAAAGAAAAAAAAAAAAAAGAAACCCCCATAAGAAAATTTTACATAATTTAGTTACATGTTACTTCCCAACACTGCTCCTGTGCTGTATAACAGATGTATGTGTATTGTATGTTTTGCTGTTTATATATGTTTTAGAATATGTACAGCACGTTGGTCAAATTACTAAAAAAAGTAACCTCCATAAGTAAATTTACATAATTTAGTTACATGTTACTTCCCAACACTGCTCCTGTGCTGTATAACAGATGTATGTGTATTGTATGTTTTGCTGTTTATATATGTTTTAGAATATGTACAGCACGTTGGTCAAATTACTGTTGTTTTTAATTGTGCTTTATAAATAAATTGCCTTGCCTTGCCTTAAGTGCAGTGTGAAAATCCATCACATATGGACAACAAGGCAAAGCAGAAGGTGGTGATGCAGTAGAAACTAAACCTCACTGGTTCTGGCATCTAAATTTTTACACTATTTAGTGTATTTCTGTGTATTATACTACTTCAATGGCAATAATAATAAAAAGGAAGTCTCCCCCTTTACTATATCTCCACCAACTGAAGGAACATCTGAGTCAATAGTTAATCCAGTGCACTAAAGTCAGTGAAACATTCATGTACTTCCGAAATTAACTTTCCCAAAGAAATGTATATTTCAATCTTTCATTGTCTATGTGGTTGTCTGTATGAAATAATACAGACACTTCCTCTATGATTATCTATAACCTGAGTGGAACATCTCACAAGTGTTGCTCCAGTGCAAGAGTGAGCTCAGTTGCTGAGCAACAGCCTTCCCCAGTACCTTGGAGATAAAAGACATGTGAAATAGACCGATAATTAAACCAATAACAAGGATCTGCTTTCTTAATTAAGTCTTTAATATCAGCAGTTTTAAGGAATTCTGGCATGCGATTTAGCAAAATCATTGGGTTATTTTTTACTAATTCACGCACCACAATTTACCAACTTCACATTGCGAATATGAGCAGCATTAAAGGTACAAGATTGAACAGACATATGCTGTTCTCTGAGATGGGACCAACCAATTGGCTCAAAAATAACAAGCTGTCAGTGGAAGGAACACATAGACTGTTACTGTAAACTGAAGACGGTATAATTTATTGACTGGATCTTTGCTATTTCAGCCACTGTATGAAAAACGTATCTATTTCTATTCTTAAAGGGCTCACATAATGAGTTATTTAATTTTCCTTGACCTTTTCAAAAGTTCCTCCAATGTGCAAAACTACACTGCAAAAAAGTATCATTCTGGTGTCAGACAGATGAATATATTAACAGATATGACCACCCGGTATTTGCATGTCAGCAACATATATTCTTTGTTCATTAGTGGAATAGTTCACCCAAAAATGAAAATGTCCTTAAAATTTACTCACCTGGCAAGCCAAGATATAGATTTGGAGAAATGTATCATTACATCACTTGCTTACCAATGGATCCTCTGCAGTGAATGTGTGCCGTCAGAATGAGAGTCCAAACAGCTGATAGAAACAACACAATAATCCACAAGTAATCCACACAACTCCAGTCCATCAATTAGCGTCAAACAAATCCATTATTAAGGCATTTTAACTGTAAACTATTGCTTCTGGCCAACATACGAGTCCATAATCCATAATATGCCACCCTCTGTTGTCCTCTCACATCAAAGCCCACTGACATATTTTTAGTACTGTTTTTGTAAACAGTGCCTGATCTGTGCATATTTCTCTCCTGATTCAGACAAGTTGACTTTTTCACTGGAGAAAGCAATGTTATGGATACAATGGTTTATATTTGAAATGTCTTGTTGTTGTTGTTTTTTTCTTACAAACATGCAGCTTTTCACTTCACAAGACAGACTGCAATAGATTATTTGTGGATTCTTGTTATGTTTTTATCAGCTGTTTGGACTGACAATGCAAACACATCAGGCACATTTCATTGCAGACTATCTGAACTGAAAGAGGCTATTTTGTATGTATAACTGTATGTATTACTTTTGCAATCCATACCATTATGTACATATTAATTTTGGATGAACTTTACTATTAAGTGTAGATTAGCAATAAAAACCCATTGATTATCTGCTCAGAGAGGAGAGAATGTGTAATGTTAATGTAAAACTTTTGACCTTTTCTTTATGGTAGGCTATAGCTTAAAATATTCAGTGTCTAAAAAACCATGAAGGAAAATGGATATCTTATCTTGGAACCACCAAGAAGAGTCACACTGCATATAAATAAAGGTTATTCTGAATATTTAAGTCTTTGTAATTTGCATTTACGAGAGCCATCGATGCTGCAGCTGGCATGCATACATCCGATGAATACTGCCACTGTTGTATCTTGCATCATAAAATTATGGAGCCAGATCGGCCTCAAAAATAACACATTTGCAAAACAAAATTCATAAATGCACAGCACAATTTACATTTACAAAATCCGATTCGTAAATTCATCGCTCTGATTAGATAATAGGCTACATATTAAAGTCAGCTTGTTCAGTTCAAACATCTGGCCATTGCATGCGTTCAGTAACAAATAATTGATTATATATTCTCTTACTCATGAATAGACTCACGGATCTAATGAATAATTCAATGATTCAATCATAAGTGATTCAGATTGCTGGTGTATAAGCGCTATTTCAATTTGACAACAAACTTTGTATTGCAGCATAATGCTCATGTTTTATTCATGAATAATTCCTTTTACAATGCTGATGAAATTTCTGACCCATGTAATGACATCGTCATCTGACAATCGTGTCCTTCATCAAATCAACAGAAATGGCAAAGTGTTTTATGAGAGCTAAAGGTGCTGAATCAGAAAAAAATGAATCGCTCAATGTGACAAATTACTTTGATTATTGCCTCAGGTGATGTAGGCTACCTACCGGAAAACTTCGTTTAACACGATGTCTCTCACTGTTCTCTTGAGGAAAACGCCTTTCGCTTTCTTCAATCTAATAGCTGACATCAAATGATACACTAGAGGGCGAAAGAGATTTGTTTTACTGTTTGTGGAAAGCGTACTGCGTTCATTTGACCGACCTCCTCCGTTCCTTAATTAAAGGGATAGCCATCATTTACTCATCCTCTTGCCGTTCCAAACCTGAATGGCTTTGTTTCTTATGTGGAACACAAAATTGATATTTTGAATAATGTACTAGTCACTATTTTTACTTATAAGATGGATAAGAACTGATCAAAGGAAACTAAAGGCCTACTTTGCAGTGCTGATAAGCTCTCTTTAAGCAAAAGGACTATGTTCATTTTTGCTGTTTACATGAGAAAACTGTACACTGGAGAAATATCTGTTTTAGTTAGATCATGTGTTCGGACCACAGAGGATGTTGTAAAGGTTTCAGAAACTGATAATTAACCACCACAGAATGTGGCAGGGAACGTTTTAGCACTTCCCTAATGGCAGCAAAGAGATTTTGAGTCATGAGAGATCCGAAGTCCATACACAAGATCTTCTGGATCTTGGAATTTCTGCCTTTCGCTTAAAATATATTTATGTATTCTGTTATAAGGGAGAAAACAAACTTTGCAGTGTCTTCTTGCTCAGTTATGTGGTACCTGTCCATTGTATTTATCTTCACAGGTAAGCACAAATTCATAATTTTAATCAAGAATATTAAGCATTTTAATTTACTTTTTGAATATAATATGCACTCATTCGGTTGACAGTATATGGAACCCATGGTTGTGTGATAACCAGTCCAGACCAGAAGGCCTCATGATACAGGAATTTGATTTCTAACTTCAATACCTTGAAAAATATGAATAGTAAAGTACCCGTTTAGCCTTAACCCAAGTGAAATGGAATATTGAATAAAGGGTGAGGCTTTATTGTGGTGCACCTTCACGCCACCTCTTGCTCATAGCAGATTCACAGTTGGATAGTGATTAAGAATATCTGCTTCGTTGTTACGTCTGACATCACGCTTCACCGCTTCTGGGTCCTAACGCTCTGCCAGACACCCCCCAAAAAACAACAAACTGTGCTAATATACAAAATACTGAAAAATTATAACCCCTTTATCTCCATACTGAAATCCCAGATGGCCAGACAGTGATTCAGCTAAAATATTAGTGTCTGAGACACTGTGAGCACGGAGACTGTAGTGTGCACAGCAATTTTTTAAATGCTTAGCTTAAATATGTAATATTAATTAAATAATGCTCATAAATGGCTGCTGAGATAGTATTCTCAAGTAAAATGAGTAGAGGCATGGACCCGGAAACAGCATTCCTTACGTCATACTTAACAAGAGGATTCTCCAGAAGCCGTCAAACTGACGTCATCAGAGCCAGAACGCCATTCCAGAGAGGAAGCAAAATGTTCAGTTTTGGATTAAAGATTACGACATCAGACAATTTTTTTTTCGGTGTATTGACTTCCATGGTTTAATTGTTCACCACAAAACTAGTAATGTGCACTAAAAAAGTAAGTAGGGTCATTTTTGATTTCATGACGATTGACGAATCATTTTCAATACCATTGGCAAAACTAGCACACACTGTATACTGCCATATAGATATTTTAATATCTCCATTTTTCCCCCCAAGGCAATCATTATTTCAAGCTTTAAGTGGTTTAATCCAAGTCTTCTAAAAAGACACATTTGCTTTATATGATGAACAGATTTTAATGTAGGCTTTTATGTACATGCATATAAACATTGATCAATTACCATTACAAAAATCTCAATCTTAAACATTTGCTCATTCTGTGTATTTG
>NW_015667281.1:27878-30628 GCF_001515625.1 Sinocyclocheilus rhinocerous
TATGTTAGGCCTATTTATTTAGATAAATGGAACATCAGATGGCTTTGACCTGTAATGACTGTATGTAGCGATGCAGTTAGACAGACTAGGATATTTATATGTACAAATCATACAAATATCCCATTCCAAAACATTTCTAGCATAAACTTACATAGTAAAGAAATTAAAGTTCCATCTTTGATTGTTGAAGGACTTGCTGGTGCATTTCACTTACAGCCAATACAATTTCCAGTAGCATTTTCATCGGTCAGGCGGATCTATTCTGAATGGTTGATACATTTTGACAAAGTTTAATCCAGGAGCAAAGAGAAATACTTTCTAGCACGGGGAGAGAGCGAGATCGCGATTGCACACAGTCTGTATCGGTATCAAAATATAGATATTTATGATAACACTACCATGTAGTTTGTTTCTCCAAATTTTGAGTCCATAAATCACGCTGAGCTCCCTCACTCTGGTCAACTCTTCCAAACCTGCTGCAGCGGTGGCTTCTCCCGCTTCAGATATCAGGGCTGTTATTGGTCCATTTACGATCGGATATCTTTATTGGCTACTGAAGTGCCGTCTTTGAATATTAATTCAAATTGTGGGCGTACTCAGTAACGAACTATGATTTAAAAATAACGAAGTAGATGCTTAATTTGTACTTAAGTACAAGTAAAAGTACAGCTTTAAAAATATACTCAAAAAAGTACAAGTACCCGAAAAAACTACTTAATTACAGTAACGTGAGTAGTTGTAATTCGTTACCTCCACCACTGCTTATTTGTCAGTCATTATTCATTGTGGGTCAGTTGTTCATGCAACAAAAAGTTACTGGACAAAGGGATAATATTATTCAGCCATTAAATTTACTCATTACATTAATCTCAAGTGACAGTAAAGACATTTATAATGTTACAAAATATTTTAAGTGTCCTCAGTTTTTTTCTGATGTGAAGTTCATCTTCAATTTCAATGCAATTATTGTTGATCAAACCAGTGCTGTCGCTGGTCAAACTGGAGCCTTATGTAGAATTGTGTGAGTTTTCTTCATTTTTGGAGGAAATGGAAAGACCTGTTAGTGTTTAAGTGTTTAATGTTTAGTTATGCTGGACATTTAAAAGAGTTAAAGGGATAGTTCACCCAAAAATGAAAATTATGTCATTAACTACTCACCCTCATGTCATTTCAAACCCGTAAGACCTGCGTTCATCTTCGGACACAGAACAGCATACGCTGTTTATGTCCAGCGGATATTCTCCAAAATGGCACCAGGGTGATGCGGAGGAGACGAATTGTTGAATAAAGTCTTTTTTTTTTCTTTTGCGCACAAAAAGCATAGCTTCGTATAACTGCGTATGAACCACTGATGTCACATGGATTATTTTACAGATCTCCTTGCTACGTTTCTGGACTTGGGAACATTTCAGTTGCGTTGCTGTCTATGCAGGGTCAGACAGCTCTCAGATTCCATCAAAAATATCTTAATTTGTGTTGCGAAGATGAACTTACAGGTTTGAAACGACATGAGGGTGAGTAATTAATGACAGAATTTTCATTTTTGGGCGAACTAACCCTGTAAGCAACTGTATGTGTGCATGTTCTGTGATCGTATGGGGACAGGACTAATGACCATACATAGACTGTGTAAATGATGTGCCTGCCCTAAAATGAATTTATTTAATTTATTTTAATGAAAATGAATAACCTGTATATAATTTGTTCACATGCTAAATGTACAATTTGCAGCATGCAGATTTAATTAAGTATAAATAAATAAATAGATGTGTTTGCTTTAGCTCCTTTTAATTAATTAAACTGAGCAAACAGCTAAAATATATTTCTATGTGACACTAAAGAGCTGAGTAACGGCGGCTGAAAATTCAGTTATTGAATGCGCTTTGTATTTAAAGGGGTCATATGATGCGATTTCAAGTTTTCCTTTCTCTTTGGAGTGTTACAAGCTGATTGTCCAGTAGCTTGAACTGAATAAATGCCAGACTAAATGAAAAACCAAATGTAAAATTCACCAACCCAGAGAGAAAACAACTTAAAGTGAGTCATTGTCAGTTCACAGAGAGAAATAGCAGCTTGTAAGGCATTTTTTTCTGGCTTCATGTTGTGCTTTATTTTCTACTAGGCAAAATATGGAAGAGGTTAAAACCGGCACTGACACTGAAGACAAGGGAATGACATACAAGGTAACACATCTATGCAACTTCCTTCTGCATGTCTGCTCTCATTTCCTCTCTTTGATTTCTGTAGTGGTAAAGTCAATTATTAAAGCAAATTGTCTTTGATTTACGTTTATTCTGTTTATATTAAGAAAACAGTGGTTGAGTTTTGATTCTTAAACATATAAATGGTTTGTTGCCTGGGTCTTGAAGATGACTTGCGTCGTGTCTCAGGTGGGATTCAGCATGCCTGACCTTGCAGACGTGAACAGTCCTCCCAGTGGTGCAGATAACGTCTCAGGTTACGTATGTAACCATGGTTCCTCGAGGGAACGAGACACTGCGTCGGAGGATGCTTCGGGAACGCCCTTCAGCGTGACCGGCTCTGAACCTCTTGTGTAATCAGTCCAATAAATGGGCAAGACGTCACGGGCGGGTGACGTAATGACCAGGAAGCTATAAAAGCACGTGCGGTGAGACCAGCGTCAGCTTCTAGGAGTGAAGCAAGCGCTGGCAGAGATGCCGAAAGTATGGCCCCGAGACGCAGCATCTCGTTCCCCCGAGGAACCATGGTTACATACGTAACCTGAGACG
>NW_015667282.1:0-14254 GCF_001515625.1 Sinocyclocheilus rhinocerous
ACAGTGAACTTTTCATATCAGCAGACAATATTCCATGCAAAATATACCCACAAAAGCACTGCATCACCGAGATTTTTGGTGGTGTAAACAATTTATTCTGAAGCAATATTTTCATCAGTTCTAGCTTTTACATACTTAAATCTGGTTATTTTTATTTACCTTTACAAAGGCCTATTTTTACAAATACATAAATAATGTTTTGATATATTAAACATAAAATGTTGAATACTGATATTTGAAATTATTTAAATAATAAAAGATACTTTAAATGTGAAATTGAAACCGCCAGTAGGGGTGGCAGCAAGTCACTGTAAATGAGTGAGTCATTGCGATTAAACCAAATCATTTAAACGGTTGATTCATTCAGGAACGAAACACCATCATGTTTCTAAGAATAGCAAAACAGTGTTGTGGCTTTGTTTGGAATTATTTTTGTTGTCGAAATAGTGCAAAAGCAGACAATATGGTGTCTAAAACATAAGTCTCTTAACTTCTAGTTTATTGAACTGTTGTAAAAAAAAATCAATATCACATTTGTGATCATGGTAATTTTTGTAGAAAAAAACGGCACTCTTCATGGGAAATTGATTAACTATATGAAGTGGTATAAATATTAGGGTTGTGCCGATAGACGATAGTATAGTCAAGACGATATTAGGCTCATTCTCCTATTAATGTATTAAATAGTAATAATAATAATAATAATTATTATTATTATTATTATTATTATTAGGCGGCTCATTATAATTCGGCTATTATTATCAAATTGCCCCGCTTTTTCATTCAGCACTGTATTACACACACACATGCGCGCGCAAATGAGGAGCTTGTAGCCGGTGAAGGAGTCTCCAACCACAAACACAGACACATATCGTCTGCTGATATAAGGTATTTCGTTGCACTTTAACAAGCAATCTGAATGGCCTATATTATATACAGGGCTCTAGACTGCGACCAATTTTTGAGAATGTGCGAGTTAAAATTTGACGTGGTCGCATTTGTGCGAGTGCATGGTCTAAGCTGCTCCAAAGCGTCTGCTTCATACAGCGCGTGCCGCAGAGCCGCGGCACATTGTAGCAGGAGTCAGGTTTCACTGATCACATGAAGAGAGGCGCTTTCAGCGCCAGCGCCAGCGCGAAGGTGCGCGCCACGGACGGAGCGCAACGGAGGATTTGGTTTACAAACTAAAGTAAAAGACCGCTTCTTAAACCAGAGAAGGTGAACATGTTGGTATTCTTGTGGAAAAAAACAGGCAAGTCCTGTCAGCAACAGCCAGTTTAGTTTTACTTTTCTTTTTGTTTTAGTTTTGAAAAGCTTGTTATCTTTGCTGTTTACCTTGTGTTAGGCTATGGAGGCTCTCCTTATTTATTTTATTATTATTATTATTATTTATTTGATTCCTCAGTGTTTGTTAAACATTCTGTAATTTATTAGTCTGTATATACAGCATGTGATGTATCCTATGCCATGCCTCATCTTATTCGTTTTTTGTTAATAAAGGTTATGTAAGCTAGTTCATTGTAGCTTACTGTTTTATAGTTGTTGTGCTTTTTAATTAGGAATAACAATAAATCCATCTTTTGTTTTAGTCTTAAAAAGTGAAAGGTGTATAGATATAAGCAAAACAGACAATTATCTTTTCTTGTAAAATGTGACTCCAAGATCGCAAATTTGAAAGTGAAAGTGCAGGAAAAGAGGAATTCCTGTTCACAAAATTTAAATCACAAATAATACTGATGAAAAAGAACAGGTTGAATGTTGAACACTTTCGTTACCATATAACTATAAACTATGATAAAAGTTCATCAGCATGCACTGATTAATCAAATGTTGTAGCAAAAAAAAAAAATTGCGAACAAATTATGTGCTTGTGCGACCAACTGAGAAAGTTAGTCGCAAAAGAGCGACCAGTGGAAAGAATGAGTCTAGAGCCCTGATATATGTGCAATATTTTAACCGTGCCTACACTAACTGAGTTTAATGCCACAGTTATGTTAGAACGCATCTCATTCTTCTTTCTGTGGCGGTGCATCGGGCTCATCATGGGGCGCGCGGTCCGGAGCGCTGTATGACTGATGTATCTGTTTAATTTAAATTTACTCTAAATATATTAACTTACCTGTTTTAAATGACGTTGTTAGGACGGGCGGTCCTAATAGCGATGTATGACTGTTGTATCCGAATATATATGAACTAGCTGTTTTAAATATTTTTGTATTTAACATGATAGTTTATCAGTATGTTTAAAAGTATATTATTTAGATTCGTGGTGCTTCCATAGGCTCCCTCTCTCTCTCGCGCGCGCGTCGCGTTATGAAATAGCCTATGACAAGTACACGGAGTCTCTCTCTTGCCCCCACCCACCCATGCACGATAATATCGTCTATCAGCGATCTGACAGACTGGCGATATGACGGTTTGAAAAATGGCCATATCGTCCAACACTAATAAATATATACATTTTCTGCCCCCATGTCTTGAATTTTGTGATCATTGTAAAAGCATTTTAATAGACTGAATCATGCAGTGAAAGAACGTACTCTAAATGCGCACACGCACTAGTCTAGACGTCACATAATGCATGCGTGCACTCTGTAGGTGTTTTGAATGCTTTTTGCAGCGTGAGAATATTCAGCAAAATAGCTCACTTGTCATGTATGTTACTTAACTATATCATGTTATGAATAAACTAAACATTTTGAATTTTTACCGCAGTATGTTTCTTCTGAGTTTCTTTATGTGTGCTGTTACGCTCATTTTCTCTGAAGTCTCTCACAAAGAGACAAACAGAGTGAGCCTCAACAGCGCGACCTTGATACCAGAAATACATACACTATCCATTATCAATCGCTGTTTACTGTCACGGGTGCACTGCTGAGCGGACTGAGGAGCAAGGAACGGAGAGAGACGAGGAGTACATCAATCCAACTGGGTGTAATTGACACAACGGAACATGGAACACTCACGCTATACATAATGACATGAACAATACCAGACGCTGGAGCACACACAGGACAAAACACGGAACAGAGTCTGACATTTACATTGAATGTAGGCTAATAAAATTAGAAGAATCATTCTCGTATTTCGATGCTTCGCTGGGTTTTTTTTTTTCACTTATGTTTTAATCAGGCGATTTGTCCAGTCAGGCAAGTAAAAAAAAAAAACATTTTAAACTAGCTAGAAGGCTGATCAGCAGTAGCTCGACCTATATTATTATTATTATTGAGAACATTAAGAAGGTAGTTCGACCTGTATTCTGCTACTGCGATTCTCTCTGATGATGCAGTAATTTACTGCGGGGGAGAAAAAAAATCTTTGGTCTGTCCAATGATTGTAAACAGTCATTAGGTCCGTCAGACTTAAGATATTTTAGCGGTAATGTGACCAAAAATATTTAAGACCCATCGAATCTGAATTTAAGACATTTTAAGACTTTTTAAGGACCCGCGGACACCCTGTATCACCACTAATGAAAAGAAAACAACAAGAAAGATAAACCTAGTGACCTCTTGTGAAAAGACAACACTGAGAAAAAAAGTACTGTATAGAGAGAAATCTTAGCTTTAGCAGGGGCAAGCTGAACATTCCCACAGAGATTGAACGATGTGGAACATGAGATGCTGAGTTCAGCGGGAGCCGAGTTCATGTGTGCTTAACACATCTGTCACATGGCAGAGGGTTCAACAGTGCAAAACAGGGGTGAGGAGGGCATAAATGAGATGAAGGTCAAATGTATGACTACTACCCATAACTACTCAAATCCATTCATGCACACAGCAGTTCACATACTGGGAAATGACAAGGTGTTATAGCTTAAACTGGTACCTCATGGTGTACAGCAATGTCCCATCATCTTTCAGTCTCAGAAGCTTGTTGGGCGTTGTCATGTTGTGAGCAATGGATTTTTTGCCGTTAAGGAAAAAGGTGTCTGGTGTCCAGATGTTGCTGGCCAGCAAGTTATTCAGAGGCAGCATCTCCATTGGCCCCTTGAAACACAAACGCTCATCCTTCCAGCTTTGACGGAAAAACACATCAATGGTGTATTCCTGTTGAAAGGAGAATGTTAGTGTCATTAGTGTGTACCTGAAGGCAGGGTCATTGTGAGGGACCCCGGGCCCTGTGATGATGAGGAGGAGGGGCCCACTGAGGCCTCCCCATAAACTTTTTCTCCAGTGGCCCATCAATTACAGCAACGACCTTGCCTGAAGGCAGAATCAAATGTATCACAAGACTGAATATAAAAATGAACAATAGTATCATTCATCAGATCATACTGTAACCTACCTAAGATATTGCATGCAGAATTTCAGGAAAAGTTGCAGAGGTGAAGTAATGTTACAGATGGAGGCATGATTTAATGAAGGGGGTCTTGATGAAGAGAGATCTCGGGTGGGAATTTCCTGCTGTAGAGATTAATGAATGGTGTTTCTTCATGAAGAAAGGATATGGTTGAAATACTTAACATCTCAGTGTCTGACACTGGTCCAAAGCTGGTCACAAAGATGTTGGTCTTAATTTCTGTCACTTTCTCTGTAAAATCACAAACAAATTGTGATTTATTAGATCAAGTTCAATTTTGGTCATTGCATAGATAGATAGATAAATAGATAGATAGATAGATAGATAGATTTTTCTACAGAATTTCTATTAAAGTATGCTTTGATTTGGCATTTGCATTCATTTTTTAAATGAAAATAAATTAATTTCATTCGCTTGATTGCACTTTCCTTCTCAAAGCACTAAATCAAGTCCAATGCCATCATTTGTCAATTGACATCACGTTGCTGCTGCTACAGCTATGAGATGTGCTCCCTTGAACTCACTCACGTGGAAACAGAGCAGCCTGTGTTTATTCTCTTTCTCTGCCGTAATGTCATGCTTTCAACCTCTGAGAACAATGAACCTGCACCTTTGGAAAAGAACGATAGCTTTCTCAAGGTCAGCAGCCACATTGATATCCCCCCCCCTCTCCCTCTCTCTCTCTCTCTCTGATTTTCACAGAGGACCAGGCAATTTCAGTGATCACTTCTGCTCAGTGTAAACATCTGCTCTATAATTTTTTTTTCTTTTCTATGTAGTTTTTCCCAGTTAGTGAACTGAATAGAAGCAGCATCTCTCTCTCTTTTCTTTTTATGAAAGTCCTTCATGCCGCTGTCACAATGGAATGTGCAGGCGTTCTCTCTGTTTTTCAAAAACCATCTGCCTTTATCTGAACACATCTTTTCAGAATAACTACCAGAGGTCAATGCCAGACATAAATGCCACTAATATACAAAAAAAAAATCTCTCACTAAAGCACGACTTTGCAACAGATCATGGTTTAAAGATGGAAAGGCAGTTTACCTCCAAGCCCAGGTCGCAGTCTGTTATCGTAGCCATCCAGCAATCCATCCAGGATTCGTGTGAATACTGTGATGTTATCATTGAGCTCTGACTCTTTAGGAATCCCTGTAGTAGACTGGGAAAGGCTGATGCACAAGACCACAAAGATAATTAATAACTACAAGTATTTAGCTCCCATTCTCCCTTCAAACATGACCACAGTGATATAATGGTCTGAAAATCTGAATCAATATGAATCCATTACAGACATATCCTATCTTACATTAAATGACTCCTGCAATAAAAATATGAGGTCAGCATAAAATAGAAAGTTACGTTAAAGATGTAATCTACCTCAGATGGCAGGTGAAAGTCATGAACAAAACACCGACCCAAAGACTTCTCATTTTGGCGCTGCAATGTGGTCCATATCCCATATCTGCAAAAGTCCAGGATAGGGAGTTCATTCCAGCATTATGATAATCTGGCCATTCTTCATGAAACTCTAGTATGCACACTGTAATTTAAAAATAATATTAAGAGGGGAAAAAAGAGAGAGTTAGAGGTGTATACAAAATCCATAAAATGGGATGATCAGTAAACTTAAAACAACAAAGATCATCAGAGTATTTAACCAAAAGTATTAAGCAAATACTTTATTATTATTATTATTCATGTAATTACCATGCTGTTTTATTTTGTTTTATGCATAATGTTATTTATTTTCTAATTTTAGATTCTAATTCAAGTTATTATTTAAATTATTATTTATTTATTTGTACGCAATTCCAATGTCATGAATCCGTTTAATGTTTTTTGTGCATATCCCTTGAATTTCTTTCAACATGATCGTTTGTAAAAGCTGTAGGAGCGCTGAGTTTGCAGCAGCTGTAATTCATAGTTTTAACAGCCTCTGGCGTATAAACTTGTCGAACATTTATAGTGAGTCCTACAAAGCAGAGTTGAGCAGAGATAGTGTACAGTAAAAGCCTCGTATCTTACCTTAAATACCTGAATGGTGCAGTGGATCCACGTTGAACAACTGCAATGAATTCCTTTTGAAGCAGTGAGCAAAATCCCGCAACGTTCAGCTTACAGCAGTAGTGTGATGCGTTGTTCTTCAGATAATATACAGTCTTAACCATTCAGGCTCAATGTTGCGTCCTCTTTTACGATTCAGTGACTGAACAACCGCTGCAGAGCATCCCTTCCTATCCCCCGCATCCCAAAGACCTCTTCATCACTCCTAAATCCAATTGAAAGAGAGTAAACAGACAGCACAACAGCCCTTAAAACAGTCTGTTTTCTCTCTTCCCCTATTCTCCCTCTAGTCAACACATCCCTTTTAACAGACCATTACTTTTCCCCCCTCTTCCCTCTGTGGTAGCCTAGTGTACGACATCTCAACGCTTATCTGCGCAACCGTTAAAGCGTTACAGAGTTTAACAGATTCTCCGCTTACTTACCGGGTCGCCGGGTTGGACGTCCGTTGCTCTCCCCACTCTAGCCCGACTGTCTCTCTAGTGGCATTTGTTCGTGTTTGGGACTAAAGTAATAGGACGTAACCTCTGCGCGCGCTGCATAATTACCCCTCGAGGGAAATTTGAGAGGCCGTTTGGGGTTTGAAACTTATCTTGTTTGAGCTTATTCAGAGAAAAGCGCGATTACCCCGGCTTGCGTTACAAGCGTGGACTCTAGAAAATGAGTGGATTTCCCAACAATTCTGCTTACTAGGCATTTTGCGCACGAGCGTTTACCCTTAGGCAGCCCCCCCCTGCGCCAGGCTGTTTAATGAAGACTGGCTTCCTCTACATGCGGACTATTATATCTCCACTGGGGATATTTATGGTTTAAAAGTATCAGTTTTACTCAATTAAAACGGGTTGTAAATTAGACAATAGTCCTGAGTATAAATTAAAATATGTATGAAGCCTAGCTATATAAAGTAATCAAGGTATCAGTCTAAGATACATAATATTGATTTGGCAGGACTAGATACAAAAAAATGGTTTACGATAGTAGAGTTGATTATTGTTTAATAAGAAACTGAATAGGCACGAGTAGTAATGAGGACAGCCATCAGAGGGAACTCTAAACCCATTTTTTCTGATGCTGACTATCACTGCAGTGCATCAGTCGATAAATGAAAACCTCAAAAAGCTCTACCTGCTCCAATTTCATGTTGTGCATAAGTGAAAATAACTTATTGAATTAGTTTCTTTTATAAATGACACCCTTTATGCTGATGTGGGCTGACAGGACGTCTGGGAAATGTCTTAAATGTTATACACATCACAAAAAATATATGAAAAAAAAGTGGCACAGCACTATTGTTGTGATTATGCTAAATCCTAACTCAAAAGTATAAATATTATAACTTCAAATATAAAACAAGCATGTGTATTAAAGAATTCCAGTAGAATACACTCACTATGGGTATTTAGAATAAAGTAATGCATTGAAGATGTTACAGCAAGAGAACCGAAGAATGTCTATGATTCAAGCGAGTAAATTAAACATCTGCTTTGGGTTGTCTTTAATGGTCACAGTGCTATTGAGAAAAAACATCCGTTAGGATGAGATTATTTCTAGGTTCATGAAGATTGTGCAGACAGTTTTGTTGTGTAGGTATAATATGATATTGTAGTCATGTGTTTTGGGGATTGATTCATTTTTGAAGCGCTTTTGTCTGCTGATTGACTCCATTGATGTGCACTCCAGAGATATTCACACAAGAGCAGCTGTTACTTCTACAGTCCACCTGTGTCCTGCGAGCATCTGATAATTCTGATCTAGTTGTGTATGTTTTATGTGTGCATATTAAACAGATCTTTAATAACAAAGATGAACAAAACGACACAATTTGAACTCAAGACATATTAAAAGTGATGTATTTGGTAATGCTTTTTGGGATTAATTTTTACTAGACACAATCAGAAACATCACAATTGTTTACAGAATGTGTTCATTCTAAAATTAGTAACAGGACATTGAATGATGGGAATAGTAACATCACCTCCCTCTGTTTTGCAGGAATGCTGTGGATGGGAATAAAAAGCTGTTTGCAATCTATGACACAAGGTAAGTTAATCATTGTGTATGATAAAAGTACATTTCATAGCATTTTATACTCACTAGTGTTTACAGCATGCTGAAATATTTCACCCAAAAATTCAAATTAGCTGAGAATTTGCCCACCCTCTGGCCATCCAGGATGTAGATGAGTTTATTTCTTAATAGGAACAGATTTGGAGAAATTTAGCATTACATCACTTGCTCACCAGTGAATGGGTGTTGTCAGAATGAGAGTCCAAACAGCTGATAAAATCATAACAATAATCTCCAGTCCATCAATTACATGCTGTGAAGTGAAAAGCTGTGTGTTTGTAATAAACAAATCCATCCTTAAGACATGTTTAACTTCAAACCATTGCTTCCAGCTAAAATACAATTCATAATATTGTTTTCTTCAGTGAATAAGTCATCTGGTCTGAATCAGGAGAAATTAGCTGAGAATTTGCCCACCCTCTGGCCATCCAGGATGTAGATGAGTTTATTTCTTAATAGGAACAGATTTGGAGAAATTTAGCATTACATCACTTGCTCACCAGTGAATGGGTGTCGTCAGAATGAGAGTCCAAACAGCTGATAAAATCATAACAATAATCTCCAGTCCATCAATTACATGTTGTGAAGTGAAAAGCTGTGTGTTTGTAATAAACAAATCCATCCTTAAGACATGTTTAACTTCAAACCATTGCTTCCAGCTAAAATACAATTCATAATATTGTTTTCTTCAGTGAATAAGTCATCTGGTCTGAATCAGGAGAGAAATATGCACAGATAAAGCACCATTTAAAAACGAAAATAGTCCTAAACAGTTCTAAATATATATATGTTGGAGGATTTTCATGTGAGAGAAAAACGGGATGAACTTTTTCACTGAAGGAAGCATTATTATGGATTACAGACTGGTATTTTAAAGTTAGATTTTAAAGTCAAAATGCTTAATTATGGATTTGTTTCTAACAAACACTCAGCTCTTCACTTCACAAGATGTTAATTTATTGGAGTCATGTTGTGGATTATTGTGATGTTTTTATTAGCTGTATGAACTCTCATTCTGACGGCACCCATTCATCACATAGGATGCAATGGTGAGCAAGTGATGTAATGCTACATTTCTCCAGATCTGTTGGGGTGAACAAACAAACCCATCTACATCCTAAATGGCCTAAAACTTTCAGCAAATATTCATTTTTGTGTAAACTATTCCTTTAACACCACAGGATGCATCCATGCATCTCTTCCATAGTATCGCAGGGGTCCGAATCCTTCAATAGGTATTACGAGTGAATTTGCGGAGTTCTGTCTCAATCTAAAACAAATCAGACCCGCAATGTCAGTCACGTACATACATTATTCATTCAGCACAGTGCAATATTCACTCCATCTAGTGGATCTATTTATCTGTTTCCATTTAATCAGGAGGGGGTGGTGGGGTCATGCGGAGGAGAGAGATCTTCTGCATGTGCGATGTGATAAGAATGGAAGGAAAAACCCTTTCAATGGAAGCCAGTACAACCATGTTTTCATTTCCCCCTTTAGTGATACCTCACCCCTACAGTAGATCAAAAAAACGCTTTGATAGTCCAGTGGGCGAAATAAAGCGAAGTGTCTTGTGAACTTGTGGACACAGCCTTATACCTCACAATTAAAGGGGTCAGGGGACACTGGGCATTTTAAAGGCAGAGACAGGGATCATAGTAAAAGATTCCAGTCCTCCCACAGCCTGTTTGACTAGTGTTACTTTAAAGGCTTTAACAGCATTTGGCTTGGTGTGTGACCGTGACTTGGTGCCATTTGCTCAGCCCACACACTGAGGAGCCTTTGCATTTGCAGATGATGTGTGAGTGGAGTGCTTTGTTTGGATGATGGGATGTGGGTGTGTGTGGGTAAGTGCTGTTCAGAGCTACCCTCGCTTTCCATCTCTCTCCTTATATTAGCTGCTCTTCATAAACGTTTATACTGCAAGATGCTAAGAAATCATTCCCTGTATGTATGGCTACAAAGAAATTCCAAACTTTTTTGCAATGATATACTGAATATTTTATACTCTATTAATCCCAAAATTGAGGTTAAGAGGTGAAAAAAGTACACTAGACATGATTCAAGTTTTAGTTCTGTACAGAAAGGGGTTGTTGCAAAATGTAGAACTGAATAATTAATATCCTGGCAATTCATGAGTTTGCATTGGCCATACAAAAATCTGAAATGGAATGATGGGAAAAGAAATTTACTGAATTGCAACACAGGTAATGCATTCTGGGAAATGTAATGCTCTTTCACCCTGGTCAAAAAAAAGTTAATTTAATAAATATGATGAAATCTATCTATCTATCTATCTATCTATCTATCTGTCTATCTATCAAACTTAAAGGTTTTTTAAAGGGATAGTTCACCAAAAAAATGAAAATTCTGTCATTAATTACTCACACTCATGTCGTTCCAAAACCTGCAAGTTCATCTTCAGAACACAAACTATTATATTTTTGATGAAATCCGAGAGCTTTCTGACCCTGCATAGACAGCAACGGAACTACCACTTTCAAAGCCCAGAAAGGTAGAAAGGACATTGTTAAAAGAGTCCATGTGACATCAGTGGTTGAACCGTAATTGAAGCTACGAGAATACTTTTTTTTGTGCAAACAAAAATAACGACTTTATTCAATTCTTCTCTTCCACGTCAGTCTCCGCTGCCATTCACGAGAGAGCTTTTTGATAAACTTTGCTCTTCTATTTGATTCATTACTGTATTATGAAATTAACTAAATTTAAATTCATTTTATTTTAATTTACTGTTACTTCTTTGTTATTGAAACAATCGCTATTGTATAAAGCGCTATATAAATAATGGTGACATGACTTAATTCTATTTCCCATAAAATTCTAATTGCAATTGCTACCTCAATTCAAATTCAGTTCAAACTCAGAAACTGGATTGGAATTTAAAGGCATTTAATGAATGCTAACCTTGGTACAGACAGGGTTACTGTCCTAAAATAGATTAAAGAAGATTTGCTAACAATAAAAAAAATGAAGGGGGTTCGATCAGGGGTTTTCAAACCTGCCCTGCACATTTTGTATGTCTCCTTCATCTAACACACCTGATTCAACTCATTAGCTCATTAATAGAGACTGCAAGACTTGAATTGGGTCTACTAAGGGAGACATACAAAATGTGCAGTGCTGGGGGGGCTTTTAGGTTTGAAAACCCCTGATCTAGATATATCTATCATTATAGACTAATATAGTCCTAACACTTTTTCAGGCAGCGGATCAAAAACGAAATATTGCTACACTAACAGAATAGTATGTACTTGAGGACACAAGAAGAACAGGCATCCAATAACATCTAAGTGGAGTCTCAACCCTCGCCTCTCTGGAATAAAGCTTCTGAAAAAGTACCAGGAAGCACAGCCACATCCTTCTGCATCCGGCGTCTGCTTCTAAAAGCATTAGAGCAGCATCAGTCCACACACTACAGTCTTAATGCAGTGTGAGGGATTTAAGAAGGCCACTAACTTCAACCACTGACCGTGTCAAATCCACCAGCAACTCTCGTAAACAACCTTTCCATTCAGTCAGAACAATGCGGACCTCTTTTTTGAACACAGGTCAAATTAACAGGATTAGTTTAATGAGTTTTTAAAGCTCGGTAGAAGCCATTACACTTGTGCTTAATCTCCAGCAGACTGTCAAGCCTAACTGAAAATCTGATTATGTATAATAAAATTGTCTAGAGGCTAAATGGAGAAGCCTTAATATCCACTAATGGGGAGTGGTAGTGAGAACAAGTAATATATCAGATTGATTATGTCACAGAAGGTGTCAATAAAGCAGCATTATTCTTCTTCCACTATGTCACATGATGTTCTGTTTATCACTATTAATACGCGTGTGTGCACGCATGCAGAGGTACAGTACAGGAGATGTCCTAATAAATGTAATGTTCTAATACAATTCTAAAGCACTGCCATTTGATACCACCATACCTTGTTATAGCAGATATGTGCAGCTGAAATGTTCTTCTCAGAGAGAAAGAGAGATTACTAGTGTCCATAACGCTGGAATGGAAGGAATGAGCTGAGTAGCAACTTAAAATTGATTGATTGATTGATTGATTGAAACACCCCAAATGGATTTTAAACCAAAACTAATTTTTTATGCTATATATGTGACGTGTACATCTAGCTATAAGAAAGCGATACCAGTGGTTACCTACTTTTGAGATTTTCTTGTTTCTCTCGCATTCTTGATGTAGTCAAACTTCTATGATTACTGAAATTTTGTTGAAAAATACTAATGAAACGAATTATTACTTTTATGGTTTTGAATTTCTGTGTTCAAGTCACGGTAAGAAACCACCAAACCTGATGTCTACCTGAACAGCAAATGATGAATTTGCAACACGAGTAGTGACTCAGTCAGTCTTGCGGATTTGTTGTAGGTTGCTTTCTCCTGACAAAGATTACAAAAAAATGTACACCCACCAGCAACAATGGCAAAATACAGGAGCGGTTTATGAATAAATCGCCTAAAATACTTGCCGTTTTATTGCTCTCCATGACCGAATAGTTAAACCGAGGGGAAACCCCTCCCAGTTGTTCTCGTCAACTTTTACTTGCGTTAAAATGTGCGCTTTTATCTACTAGACAATGAGCCCAACGAGACCACACGTGTTGAACGTCATGTAGTTAAGTTTTTGTTTGAACAGACGCGTGGAAAGAATACTTTTTCGATAAACTCCGCGTTACACACCAACAAAACGGCGTTCGCGCCGAAGCTTGTGGAATGTCACGTAACCACTATACTTAAACTGAAGTCCTCGTGCTCACATACCAATTTCATAACACTCCGGTCGACTCCGTCATCAGTTGTCGAATCAATAGCCGAACTTTCCGTTTCAGTTTCCAATTCTCACGTTCTCCCATCTAATAACAAGCGTATTTTGTTTGGGTATATTTGAAAAATAAGTCAACTGACTCAGACCATCCTTTGCTTGTAGCTGAATCATAAAAAGAGGCATAAGACTGAGACTTCAGCACAGGGTGTAGATTCGGGACAGCAGCTACGGGCGTCAAAACGAAGGATGGAGATCTGGCTGAACCCCAAACACCGACTCCCCTGCTGCAAGCTCCGGTAGTTTCTTGGGCAAAATGCATTGTATTTACCGAGCACCTAACCAAATAACGCAGTCACCGCAAGAGAGCGAAAACCCGGATCGCAGCGATTTGTTTACGCGCGTTTGACAGTAATTGGAGTTATTTAGGAAATACCCACTGATGGAATAACGTAACCTGTTACCTACGCAAGGAAACCTTACAACGTCCGTTTTGTCGCTCGATTCCTTGCCTGAAAGAGTATAAGGAATGTTTGGAATACAGAAGCGAAGGCTGTTTGGTGTTCTTTCATTACCGGTAATTGTGGCAGTGATCTGCTGTGCTCAAAGGTAAGAAGAGCTGGTGGAGACCATGGCGCGAGAGCATAGACCTCCTGGGCTCTAATCTGATGGAAATAACCTTCTTTGTTGTTTCTTTTCAGCGCCAATGAACCAGGAAACATGTCTTTTGTCAAAGAGACAGTGGACAAGCTTTTGAAAGGCTATGACATTCGTCTTCGACCGGACTTTGGAGGTATGATGATGCTCACGTCATTATCGTCATTATTTAATCTTACATAAATATTTCAAGATTGTTTTTAAGATTGATATAAAATAAATAAATGGTTTAAATGGTTTTGAGGATTAAGTTTTTCTTCTCATTTAAGGCGCACCGGTGGCAGTTGGCATGAGCATCGATGTGGCAAGCATAGACATGGTGTCTGAGGTCAACATGGTATGTCTGTTTATATCTTTAATTATTTATTG